>NW_004797609.1:743200-760865 GCF_000002075.1 Aplysia californica
GGGGGCTGTTGGATATTTGGTAGGTTTGTTGTTGTTGGTTTTTTTTGGGGGGGGTTGTTGTTGTTGTTGTTGTTGTTGTTTATCATTTTGTTTAGGTGTTTCTTTTTTCTGCTTGTTTGGTTATTGTTTAAGTTTATAGGTTTATTGTAGTAAACGTGAGCCGTTCTGAGACGGAGGGGTCGTGTGTGTCAACAGGCAATTAGGGGAGACAGCACGTGTATTATTTCGAGAAATTACTATATACGGGTTAACCTCCCTTGCTTTGGAGTTGGTCCACCGATGAAGACCTGTAAGCTTTGCAAACAGTCATATTTTTATAGTACTGTTTGATTAATATAAGTACATAGGTGAGGGGGTGGGGGCAGAAAGTGGAGACGAAAGCAAATGAAAGAACATTGATAGAGAGCAAGAAAGGAGGTGAGAGGAGAACATTTTAGAGTAGAAAATTTTCCGTCGCTATCCGGATACAAACCTGGGACCTGCTATTAAATGAGAGGAGAACACTTTAACCACTAGGCCACGAGAGACCTCTCCCACACGTACATTCACAAAGAGGTAACTCGCGGGCTCTCGTGGCCTAGAGGTTAAGGTGTTTGTCTCTCATTCAATAGTTCTCGGGTTCGAATCCTGAAAGTGACAGAAGTTTTTCTTCTCTATAATCGTCTCCTTTCACATCCTTTCCTGCTCACTAGCAATATTCTGTCGTATGCTTTCACCTCCACTCTCTGCCCCCACCCCTCACCTCCCTTGCCCCATCCTCTGGGCTCCTGACTCTTCTGCAGCATTTCTACTGCAACTCCTTGGCTCCTTCTTACTGTTGTCTTTCAGTCACACCCCTGATCTTATGGTAGGAAAGATCTACACCTAGCCTTCTCAGACAAGGGCGAAAAATCTTGGAGGTCCCATGTGCAAGTTGCGCACATTAAAGATCCTTTGGTGGCCCAAAATCGAAAAAAGTAGGCTTCATCCGCCACCCGGGCAAAATTCCAAAATTTCCTAACGACTGAAAATGTTTAATGTGTCCCACAAACTCATTTGACCTTATGCAGTTGTGAGCGCCATAAAATATATACCAAAACAAAACATGTAAGTCAAAGACATAAAACAACATGGTGAATTCATTATACATTATTTTTTATTGAATCATCAAGTAACCAGTTATGGCTTTTCACTACATTAACAATATTAGTAGCTGCAATAATGAAGCAGAAAAGTACAGTACAATAAAATGTGACCTGTCCCAATGGTTCAGTCCATTGGGTACATCAAGCTGAACAGCTAAAATTGCCAAAAACACTTGTTGGGTCTAAAAATGAGTCTTCTTTTTGTGTTGCATTTTTAGACTTTTGAATTACTTTTCTGATGGAAAAATCTATTTAAAAATCTTTAAAATTTGCTGTTAAATGTGTTTTTAAAGCTATTCAGGAGAATGTCTTTGTTTTGTGTTGGAGGTATTTGTCAATCTTTGATAGCAAATATCTCAGTATTTTGCCTCGGACAACATTGAAGCATTCCAAAATAGAATTGAGCGTCATTTCGTTCAAAAGTATCGTATTAATTCGATATTGGTGACATATGAAGGGAAATTATGTCCTTCTTGTATCAGAACTAAAATTTCAAATGATGAAATCTGTACCTAGTGGACCAAACCATTGGAACTCGTCACATATGTCCTCAATGACAGAAAAGTTGATATCAGATTTGATTCGACTTACATTCCACTCCAACAAGAAGTTGAGAAAAAATTTTTCTACTGTAATCATTACAATGATCTGCTAGTATATTTTTTCACTTTAGATAAACTTTTCTTTCGCACAATCACACCCGACGTTCTGCTTCAGAGCAACAAAACAAATGCAAGGCAGCGTGGTGAAATCAGGCGCTTGTCAAAATAATCAAAGTGAAGAAACGGGCATTTTCCCGCAAGTTTTCTAATTTTTATCTATTTTTTTTCCTGGCTCAACAACTTTTATATCCGTCTAAAAACACATTTCTGTGTGGACATTACTGAAAATATAGATTAAAGGCACAAATAATATCAATTTTCAGTTTACAAGGACTCTCAAGCTATGGAAATTACAAAATTTTGGAGGCTATTTTCTCGCTAATTTGACCTCTGAGACCAGGCGATCCTGACCTCCTTCAATCGCAAATATCTCGACTTCTATGCAAAATAGATGGATACTTTTTTCACCGAAAGCAGGGCAAATGAACAGGCTTAAAGATGATATCAATGACTCAATACGTCCAAAAATTGACGATGGCCTGACTCCACCACATTGCAAGACAAATGGTCGCTTTTAAGCACAAGGGGGGCTATCCCGAAAAATGATGTTTTGGGAAAATCAAAGTTAAAGTCTTTGCCCCTTGTTCAGTTTCTTTAAAAGACAAGGAGAGTTTTCTCAGTAACTAAACAGATATACACACCAATGACACCAAACTTTTCCTATAGGTAGGGCATGCCCACTTTTGGTGGGTGAAGGTCAAGATTTCTGGAAACCCCCAAATCTGGGTGAGCTCGCTTGTCCTTAAAAGTGACCAAATGTCCTCATTGACAGAAGTTGATATCAGATTTGATTCGACTTACATATCACTTCAACAAGAAGTTGAGAAAATCTTTTACTACAGTAATCATTACAATGATTTGCTTGTATTGTATATGTTTCCCGTTCAATAAACTTTCCTTTCACACAATCACACAAGACGTTCTGCATCAGAGCAACAACAAAATTTAATAGCCATAGCTAGATCTCTTCATGAGATTCTTTAGGCAAAAACAGAACGATAAGAAATGTATTTTAGTTTTAGTAGTTTCAGTAAGGTTTTTACGGCGCTCGCAACTGCTCCAAGGGGTGGATGTCAACAGAGAAGTCCAAATGGGGAATCAGGCTTACTCTGCTCACCACTCTAGCCTCAACAGCACAAAGTCTGCTTTGACTATTAAGGCACCCCAGAAATAGCAGTTCACAAGAGAGTGAAAAACATAAAAGAAGTAGAAGAAAATGACGAAAGTAAGGATAAGGAAAGAAAAATAAGCAGTTCCCCCTATGTTGTTTCGGCACAGTATGAGCATGACATTGACAAGTCAGCCCATTTAAAATTCTACTGTGCATAAGAACATGTTAATGTCTCCCCTTTGGGAATGGCCTAAAGACACTTCAGTCAGTGGCATTGCCATGGGAGGGGGGGGCGATAAGAAAAGGGAAGGACAAAAGAGAATGGACAAAATAGAAAAATGACCTACAGTGCAGCCTCTCTAAAATGACATCGTCGGGACCAGACAAAAATGTCATTATAGTATAGACAGTTGTTGTTATAGAGAGGCAACCAAAAATATTACTAATGATATATATAAGGAAAAATTCGGGCCCTGGGCACTATGTCGCTATACAGAGGAAGTCATTATATTGAAGGTCATTATAGAGAGACTGCACTGTACTTTTGGCATCCTGTTTACCACGTCACTCCACACCACATATCTCACAAAAACCTCCTCTAAGAAAAAATGAACATTTTGCTCAGCTCACAACAAATGCAATGTACATTCAGTCTAACAGAATCAGACAGGCGTCAATGGACTCATAGCTATTCTCTTCACTTTGACTAGCACATAAACGAAGGGGTTTTTGATTAACCAAAAAAAAAAACTTTCATTTTTAATTTGAGATGAAGCCCGCATAGGTTGGGTTCAGGACTTTACATCTTACTAGACATATACAGGTCTTTGCATTGTCTGAGAACTTGGAAACACTGTAATACTCTTTAAAAGAAGAAAAAAAAGGAACGGAAGAAAAGAAATATGATTCATACATTATGTCAATATCACGAGTGTCGATAGATGTCCGTTCGCCTTGCATCGCCTTTTATGAAGGGTTCCATCTTAAGCACATGCGACGTACCAGAAAGACAACAAACATCAAAAAGTAAAGGATATGTTGAGAAAGGGGGTGGGGCCATTGGTTTCCACATGGTTAATAGTATTAATACTTTTTAAAATTTCCTATCTATTTCAATTTTCTAAAAGTTAGTACAGTAGTTTTATTCTTGCTCACACATACCTGCAAAAGGGACACAAGGAAAAATCAAAAGCTCAAAATGCAAACACACATTCACAAATATAAATAAAAACACACATACACACACACACACACACACACACACACACACACACACACACACATACATGCGCGTGCATGCACACACAGTTTATATGGCCGCTTTTAAGCACAAGGGGGCTATCCCGAAAAATGCTGTTTTGAGAAAATCGAAGGTACAGTTTTCTCTATAACCAAACAAATAATAATATACACACCAATGAAACCAAACCTCTCCTATAGGTAGCGCAATGCCCACTGTTAGTGTAGGTCAAGGTTTCAGGACACCCCCGAAATCTTGGTTAGCCTGCTTGTCCTTAAGAGTGACCATATGCAAGTGCACACACACGTTAATACACAAACCACACACACAAACAAACATTCGTTCAAAACTCCGACATAGACTTGAGTAGCTCTTCCTTGCTCAGCTCCCTGACAGGGCCTGAGAACAGCTCTGCCCTCATCTCCTCTGTCTCTGGGTTCGAGTCTACATTCACATCAGGTGGTATGAACTCGCGCTTCGTGGGATGGGCGTCCGTCTCTCCAGCAGTCACGTGAGCTTTGTGCGTCTCGCTGCGTGTGCCGGGGGCACTCAGGGGGCGTGTCTTCCCGCCACGTATTTTGTCCAGCGGACCGCCCACAGCTAGGTTCACATTGGCACGTTGTTTGGATTTGATCAGTGTCTGGAAGGAGAGAGAAAAAAAAGGGAGAAAGCTGATTAATTTCTGAGATGTTGTGCAGATAAAGAAATTTGTAAACTAATAGAGTATTTCATCATAGTCATGGTTGTAGCTGTAGCAGTGGAAATCGTAGTAACAGTTAGTAGTAGCTGTACTGCTGTAAGCTGACAAAACCACTTTTTCTTATTTACTGCTGTTTCGAGAAAAAGAGGGGGTTTTGTCAGTATAACCATTGAAAAATAGAATGCTTCCTAAATTTGAATTCTAATTAAATTTTTTTTTTAAACGAGTCAGTTTCATTTTGATTTTTTCCTTTTCACACAAGAAGGGTAACTGATCAGGCTTTCGATTTAGCGAAAAAACATTTTTGGCGCCAAAAACGCAAAAAGGCGTTCTGTCAGCTTACTGCAGAGTAGTGGTGGTGGGACTATTATCATCACTATCATTCGTCACTGATGTTGTTCTAGCTGCTATTGTTACATAAGTTTTTAGTGTCAAAGAACATCTTTAGTTTTAGAAGAGGTTTTACAGCGCTCGCAACTGCATAAGGTCATAAGAGTGCCAGAAGATTAGAGCTGTTACAAGAGAGTAACAAACATAAAAAAGAAGAAGGGGAGATAAGGACGATAGAGGTTTGATAGGAAAGAAGAAGCAAACCCTACCAGAGCACCCGCCAACCACCCACAAAGGACATTTGTACATCGTGTTCAAAAACGTCTATACATAGTGTCAAAGGATGTCTGTACACAGAGTCAAAGGACGTCTATACAGAGTGTCAAAGGATGTTTATATAGAGCGTCAAAAGATGTCTATATAGAGTGTCAAAGAATGTCCATACGGGATGCAGAAGATGAGTTGGGCAGAAAGTGAAGATGATGTGATAATGCTGACATTGCTTAATAAACAGTAAGGGCCAACTACTAAACGACATAATCATGTCCAGTAGGGTTTCAGAAGTTTTTCTGTAAAAAAAATTTTTTAAGCAAACGAAGAGCAAAAGCTCTGCAAGTACTGACTAGATAAATAGTAACAGCATCAACAAGAACTTATCACAACAATAGTAGCAATAAAATACATACTACACACAACTCCTCCCCCCCCCCCCCCCCCCCCCCCCCCCCGCCACGGGACGAAAAAAGACAAGATAATGACAATAAAAAAACTAGCAGCAACAGGAAAAAGCAAACATGATCGCTTCACCAACAGAAACCAGAACAATTTGGGAGGCAGCGTGGGGAAATCAGGCGCTCGTCAATACAATGAAATCAGAGAAATTGGCATTTTTGGGGACCGATGGGCAATATTTTTCTTATTTTCTTTTTTTGGCTCAGCATCTTTTCTGTCCACTTAAAATCACATAGTTGTGAGGATTTCACTGAAAAACATTGATTAGAGGTACAAAAATTCTTAATAGTCAGTTTCCAAGGACTCTCAGGCTATGGAAGTTACCAAACTTTGGCAGCCATTTTCTCGCTAATTTTACATCTAAAACCAGGCGACTGTTACCTCCTTCAATAGCAAATATTTCGACTTCTCACTCAACATAGACGGACATTTTCTTTACCATAAGGAAGGCAAATTAACAGGCTTTAAGATGATACCAATAACTCTACATGTCAAAAAGATCGACAAGCGCCTGATTCAACCGCGTCGTGACACATATATTATAACAATGACATACCTCCATCGCTTCTTTGGCTGTCTTCACCCTCTGGGAAGTCTGGTTGTCTGTATTGGATTTTTCATCAAACAGTTCTCCGCATTTTTGGACAAACAAGCGCCTGCGGGAGACACACAGACGCACACCCATTGTCACAAACATTATATAATATTATGAAAACAACAGTGGAGAAATGATCAAAGTTACATTTTCAGGTTTAGAGAATATCAAAACTTACAGTTTGACACCAACAGTACCAAAGGCTCATATAGTGAAAAGTACCAGTTTACAATGCTGAAACCGTGGTAGATTTTTTTTAAATTAAAAAAACCATGGTAGCCCAAGAAACACACTTTAAAAATTCAAAGAAGTTCATCAACCATTCAGCTATCAAACAGAGTGACTTCCTTTGATTTCCTTCGGTGCAGTGCGTCCATTCGCTGTTTAATTATGTTTAGCGTGCCTGGTTAAAGTCGCCAGTGGTACTGTGAGTGTTAATCATGTTTGACTTTGAGAATTAATCTACTACATTCTCTTTTGAAATAAGTTCCTAGTGCAAGATCCAACCAGTCATATGGTCTGACAGTTTTTAAGAGCAAGCTTTGAGAACTAGAGGTACAGCTTAAAGTAATACATGTAGTTAAATGATTTCCACGAGCATCCAACATGCATTTTTTATCTCCCTTCCATCCTTCCTCCCACTCCCCCCCCCCTCCCCCTCTCTCTCTCTGTCTCCCCCCCTCTCTCTCTCTCTCTCTCTCTCTCTCTCTCTCTCTCTCTCTCTCTCTCTCTCTCTCTCTCTCTTTCTCTCACTCTCTCCCTCTCTCTTTCACACAGACACACACACACACGACCTACTTGAGTTCAGTGTTCTGTGTCATTAGTTCCTCCAGTTTATGTCTGTACTTGTCATCCACTTGCGCTACCCTCTCCTGAAACCTCTCCTCAAAATCCATCAGCCGCACTTTCTGAAAGGGCCACACATTTATAGAACAAGGGTCATAATTTTTTTACTGAATACTTTTTATTCAAAATCATCAAACTGACGCCCCATTCAAACAAATCAAAAAAAGGAAAGAAAAAAATTTATGCTAAATTTGAATATTACTCCACATACTGTTACCACATCGATCAAATTGCAAAGTAATAGACAATTTTAAAACATTTCAAAGTGTCTGAGATGTATTTTCAGCAGAAAGGAGAAACAAGTTATAAACAGACCAAAATAACTGAGCAGCAAGACAAGGTTAGGCCTCTATTATGAAAAGGGTCATAATTTTTCCTCATTACTTCTTGTTTAACATCATCAAACTGAAACTACATTAGAACAATTTTTTTTAAAGCAAAAACTGCGCTAAATTTGAATAAAACGTCCCGATACCATAACCATAGCTTGCTATCCATTTACACAATTAAAAAATCAGCGAGGTGTAAGCAATTGGTTAAAATTTGAAATTTTAGGAGAGAGACAACATTGGTTCAATCTTTCAACAATTGTACCTACTACATGTATCTTTTCATGCTTCTTCCATCATTAGAATGTGAGTTGTTACAAAATACTTCTTGAGCAACTTATACCACAGATTAAGAAACTGCTGTAAAAATCTTGTTCAAAAAGTTGAAATTAGTGCATATGTGAGGCATCGTGGTGAAATAAGGTGCTCGTCAAAGTAACAAAATTGGAGAAAAAAGCATTTTCCGCCAGTTTGGCAATTTTTATCCAATTTTGATTTTTCGGCTCAACCCCAATTACATCCATGTAAGAGTACATTTCCGTGTGAATTTTCCTGAAAAATTTTGATCAAAGGCGCAAAATATGTCATTTTTCTGTTTGCAAGGACACTTTCGTTATTAGAGTTACAAAACTTTGGCAGTCATTTTCTCGCTAATTTCACCACTGAAACCAGGCGACTACATTTCATTCAATAGTAAATATCTTGACTTCTATTCACACAAGATAGGTGGGGGGGTTTTCCCCTGAAAGCTATAAATAAGCTTTCAAATGATATCAATAACTCCACATGCCCAAAAATAGATGAGCGCATGATTCCACCACGTCGAGACACATTTGTACAGCTGTGCGACAGACCCATAACCGGTGCAACCATCAACATTCCACAGAGAGCGCCACCCGCCCCCAAGTCTCACCGCATCGGTCAGCATTCTCGTGGTACTGGTCAGTTTGATGCAGGTCTCGTTGTACGCCTCCTTCAGCTGATCCAGCTCGGACTTGGTCTCCTGGGGAGTACAGAATGACTCATCACTGGTCTGTTTTTAAATTAATCAGATGAATATTTGGAGTAATTTTCTTTTAGTCAGAACACAACGTTTTATGTTACTGTTGTATGTTGTACTGTACTGTAAAGCGCTCAGAGCCTGTGTTTTTTAATTAATCGAGGTTGAGAGCTATATAAATGTCATTTATTATTATTATAACGTCAATGAACTTTTAATGATTCAACGAGGTTGCAAGTGATGATGACATCAACTGAAATGAAAAGGAAGACACAAGGCAGTGATATAGAACAGAATAAAATGATGAGTGAGTGCACTGACAAATGAAACTACACGCATGAGTCCCCAAAGGACGCAGAGAGATAATGATGATAGGGCATGAACTGAATAATATGAGTAATACTACTAATAGGTTACAGGGAGGAGAAACGTAACAGGGGTGTGAGGAGAAAGTAAAGGACTTTAAGAACACAGACAAATATAACAGGGGCATGAAGAGAAAGTAAAGAACACAGACAAATATAACAGGGGCATGAAGAGAAAGTAAAGGACACATACAAACATAACAGAGGCATGAAGAGAAGAGAAAGTAAAGGACTTTAAGAACACATACAAACATAACAAGGGCATGAAGAGAAAGTAAAGGATACAGACATATTATATGTGTCATGACGCGGTGGAATTTTTTTTCTTCATGAGGGTGTATCAGACTGAATACAATAACCAAGTGTTGCCCATTTAGAGGACAGAAGTTTTTAACTTTGAACACAAAAAGTGAGTCTTAATGATCAGTACGTTTGAAAATGCATTTGAAAAGCAAATATCTGAAAAGGAATAATACATCGGAATCATCTTTTCTTTATCCAAACTTGTCTGTATTACCTCTAATTCTGCTGTTGTTTTCCGTAATTTTTCTATATCACCAGCAGCATTAGAAAATCTGCGTATCAGGCTCTGAGGAAAAAAATAAATTGAGAAAAATTAAGAAACCACAGTTGCTATGGCTATAAGAATGATTAAGAACTTTTCTCTGCACAAACAATCTTTTTTTTTAATCGTTACTTTGATTTGAACATAATCTTATTGCAATAAACAACCCTTTGCCCATTGCAGAGTACTTACAATTTGATTTCATGCAAAGGTATCATTGAAAAGTAATTATCATAATCATTAGCGTATTTGCATGCATACAATAATTTTGGTTCCTACATATTTTAACAGTGTTACAAAAGAGTAACAAACAAACAAAAAAAAAGAAAAAGGAGAGATCAAGAAGGTAGACGTTTAGTAGGGTTGGATAAAAGGAACAGCCGCTGTCATTTCAACGTGAGAGTGACATGTTATTGGCTGTTATTACACAAAAGCAGCTAAATTTGACAAGACAAGAAGGCAGAACACAAAATGTAAACTCTTATAATAAACGAGGGGGGGTTCAATAAGTCTTTGCGTCTGGGTATGAAGGAATCATAGTAGAGTAATGAAATTTCGCCAGCCTTTAGACAATTTCTTTGGAACACACCTTGTAAATTTTCAGGAAAATCCGGTGATAATAAGGCACTAGTCAGCGTGTTCAGTGATACAATAATCAGAAAAGTTTGTTTTTCCTTGCTGAAGCTGAGCCATGGAGTCTGTTGAGTATTTTTTATACTTGCAAGGAAAATCCCCTTCAAACATTTTTCAGGAAATAGACCAAGTTCAAGGTGACAAATGTCCTCATTATAATACTATGACACACTGGATAAGAAAATTCCAATCTGGATTCATGTCAGGAACGGATGAAAATCGTGAATGGTGCCCATCCTTTGTGGTAACTGAAGAGAATGAATCCATAGTGAAGAAAATGGTTTTACAAGACCTACGTATAACTGTTAAACAGCTCTCAAGTGAAACAGGAATCTGTGTAGGGTCAATTGAAACAATTCTCCATGACCATGGTAACATGAATAAGATGTCTGCACGGTAGGTACCCTGTGTTTTGAAAAGTGAGCGAAAGAAGCAGAGCGTTGAGTCATGCAAAACTCTCCTTCAAATTGAGTCCAGTGACAAAAATTTCTTTAAAAACATGGTGACTATTGATGAAACATGGATTCATCATTTTGATTTAGAACAAAAAATGTCTTGCATGCAATGTAAAATCCATTCTTCTCCCTCAACAAAGAACGTTAAGGTAACACCGTCAAGTGGAAAGGTCATGCTGTCGAGTCTCTGGGATTGTGAAGGTATCATTATGACTGACTACCTAAAAAATGGAAAAACAGTCACAGGAGACTACTACTGGGGTTTGTTGATAAAATTGCGGTCCAAAATGGTGAGAAAAAGGCGTGGAAAACTCTGTAATGTGGTCCTCCTACTGCATGACAACGCTCCTGCGCACAGGGCACAACAAGCAGTCCAGACAGCAGAACAGTGTGGCTCTGACATCCTGCCACACCCAGCTTATTCACTAGATCTAGCCCCCCTCAGACTTTTTTTGTTTCCTAATAGTAAAAAATCACACAAAATACATTGTTTCCATGACAACGAGGACGCCATTAAAGCTGATGAAGACTGGTTAGGGGCCCGTTCTGGGCCATTTCTCTCTCAAGGAATTTTGAAGGTCAAAGAGAGGAGGCAGAAATGTATTACTCTGCATGGTGACTATGTAGAGAAATGAAAGTATGTGTGCCAAGTTGCAAAGTTCTATCTTTATTCCTTCATATTTAGACCAAAGACTTCTTGAACCCTCTTCAGACTTGAATTACATCACTGAGACATACAGCTATAATTATTACTGTACCAATAACATCAGTAACAACAGCAACAATGACAGCAGTTAAAGAAACAACCATAAATCCTGTAATAACAACTGAAATAATAACAGATTCACTTTTAAAATACAATAGAAAAGTTAAGGTAATAACATATAAAGCAAACAAAAGAAAACCAACAATAATCAAGTAGCAAAAATAAAACAACAGTAACAACAACAACAACAAAAAAGACCCCTCACGGCATACAAGTACCAGAACCTACATCCATCTCCCTCTTGTTCTCCTTACGGAGAGCTTCCATGGCCTTCGAGTGCTCTCTGTTCGTGCTCGCCATCTCCTGGTTCCGTTCTTTGGTCAGTCGCATCTCTGGGGGGAAAAATGCCCAAAATTTGGGATTTTTAAAATTTTCAAATGTTGTGAAAGAACCCAACTAGATATACTAGACACGAGTAAATGTCCATCATTTTGAAGGTCTAATCTAGAGAATTCCAGGTGTTGCTGGTTTATTCTTAAGTCTAACAGGACTGCTGACATGCTGGCACCAACAAAAGTAAGATTTATGATGTTAAGAAAGAAAAGAAAAAAGGTGTATCACGACGTTGTTGAATAAGGCCCTCGTCAATTTTTGGGCATAACGGGATTGGTATTATCTTAAAGCCTGTTTATTTGCCTTCCTTTTGATGAAAAAAAAATCCATCTATCTTGAATAGACGTCGAGACGTTTGCGATTGAAGAAGGTGTATGTCGCCTGGATACAGAGGTAAATTTGCGAGAAAACAGCAGCCAAAGTTAGGTAACTTCCATAGTTTTAGAGTCCTTGGAAATGAAAACTTACAATGTTTGTGTCTTAATCAACGTGTTCCATTAAAACCCAAACAACAAAGTATTTTTAAAGACAAAAAAGTGTTGAGCCAAAAAACAAAAATTTGAAAAAAATTGTCAATCAGGAAGAAAAATACCATTTCCTTCGATTTCATTATTTTGATGGGCGCCTGATTTCAACACGCTGCTTCACATATGTAATAATAATCTTTTTTAATGGCATTTGTGTAGCGCATCCCCCCACTCGACAGCAAGCTCTGCTCACTTTACACTATATTACGTACAAAAAAATATAAAAAATTAGACACACTGAGTGGGTAGTTGGCGGGGACTCTGGTGTAGTTTGCTCCTTCTTTCCTCTTAAATGTCTATCCTCCTGATCTCTCCTTCTTTTTTGTGTTTGTTACTCTCTTGTAACACATCTAATCTTCGGTACTTAATATGACCTTATTGTGTTGAAAGTGCCATAAAATTGTTACTAAAACTAAGCTTAAAATACTCACTGAGATCGTGCAACGCCTGCTGTTTTTCGTCGGCACACTTCTGCTTGAGCTCGGCCTCTCGGCTGTTCCACTTGTCGGCAGTCTCCATGTGCAGCGTGCTCTTGTACGACTCAAACGCCCCCTGTAGGAATTCTATCTCCTTGGCCATTCGAGCTGGTGGGGGGTTACAAATGTCAATGGCAATAACAATAACAATATCAATAACAAGAAAAAAGATAATAAGAAAAAAGTACACATGTAATAATATAGTAATAAATGACAGTAACAACGACAACACAATAACAATAACTTTTAATAATTAAAATATAAGTATAATAATAATTATAATAATGAATAACTAGGAGGAGGAGGAGGAGGAGGAGGAGGAGGAGGAGGAGGAGGAGAACGTTTTAAATGATAATAAAAATGATAAAAATAAAAATGTTCATAGAAATAATCATTATCGTTTCCGTAATAACAATGATCATAAAGGTTATAATTGTAATAATGACAATATATCTGATAACAGGTTTTTTTTTATTATTGCGTGGTAAAAAAATATAATATTATTTTTATTTTTAAAAGAAGTTTTTCCACTTTGCACTTTAGTTGAAAAAAAGGGGAAGTGAGACCAAGCAAGAGAAAATCTCACCACTGAAATTTAAAAAATACCCCCCTCTCCAGCCTTGAAATTTTTAAAACATCAAATAACCCAAAAATTACCCAGCACCAATGGGTTGGAATTTTTTTTAAACCCTCAAGAGAAATAGAATAAACTAAAAGTAGGAAGATGTGGGGAGGTGAGGTGATAGAGGGTAAGCACTGACCGATCTGTTTCTCCAGGGAGGCCTGTGCCTCTCTGTGGTCCTCCTCCATCTGTCGCTTCTGTTTCAGCATGTCCTCGCGGTGCTCCAAGTCCATGTCCCTGGGGAACACAGTCGAGCGCGCCATAAAAAGGGATCAGGATTAACTTGGCGGCCATGCACAATTAGAAGATGAAGAAGAAGAAGAAGAAGAAGAAAAAGAAAAAAAGAACAAGGAGAAAAAGTAGAAGAAGAAGAAGAAGAAGAAGGAGAAGAAGAAGGAGAAAAAGAAGGAGAAGGAGAAGAAGAAGAAGAAATTACACTTTTATTGATCCCAGAAGGGCAATTTGGTTTTACAAAATACATACATACAATACATACATACATACAACATACACACACACACACACACACACACACACACACACACAGAGACAGACAGACAGACATACAAGTTAACTCTTTCCGGCTGTATCGCCATTATATCGGCTGTGATAGCCTACCTCAGTTTGGTTTAGTTTTAACACGATCCGTCATTTATAATTACTGTATATTGCTCTTGAAAAACTCGGAAAGGATTTAGAAAATGAAAACATCAAGTTTCACTTTGTCAAAGCATGGGTTTGGGGAAAAACGAGTGAATTAGTTCTTGCGGTCTTGCATCAACAAAACGATGTAACTGGACTCAGTATAAATTTCAAAACTCAAACAAAAATTGGAATATTGCTTTCAAATAAAAAGCTGCGCATTCAGAAATTTAAGGATTACACTCTTGGCCTGTATAAGATAAGATAGCTATGCTGATTTGCTTTCACAAGTTTGGTGAATGTAAATTTTTCCGTCAAAATTTATTTTTCTCATCACCATCGCCATTTCTAACCCTTCGAAAGCATACTTAGTTCAAAAGTAATCCTTGCTTCATTCAATTTTCTTCAATTTGATACATCATATTATTATGTTACGTTTTAAGTGATGGTCTTCTATGAAGTTATTTTGTACACCACCTGCATAGCCAAATCGAGCCACAAGTTAATTAGGTCTAGACCCCCAAAAAACTATGTTAAAATCGTCCACAGTGTAGAACCCAAAATGTTTGTCTTGTCTACCAACGGGATAACTAACTACAACACAAAGATTCTTATCGGGCCAAATGATGGTTAACTCTTTAAACCCCATCAGACGCTGTGTCCGATACTAGTGACAACTGTTTCCTTTAATAATTTAGTGCTAATCTTTGCTTGTTTTTTGGGAACTATTACCGAACCAAGATTTTTAGTAATGACTAAGCCTTTGTTTCCAACCTTTAGAAGTTGGAGACAATCTTTTGGGGTTATACTGAGACATACTGCATCTGGTTTAAGTGACTGTAGAAAAAACTCTGGGAAACGGTGGAAAAACTCTTGGTTTAAAGCGTTAAACTTACCGCACATGTTCCTGATGGGTGGAGGTCATCTGGTCAACTTTATCCTTGAGGAACTCTTCAGACTGAGAGTGGGGATGGGGGTGTTACGGGGTGGGGAAAAGTGTAGACAGAAAATAAGACTAAAGATTTGAATATTATTATCTCATATAACTAAATTTTAATATGTCTCAAAATAGGTGGCAGTGACTGAACATTATGCACAGAACAAAAAAGAAATTATGTAAAGTAAATATTCAGTGTGTTAGTCAAAAATAAATTAGCGATCAATGTGTCTTATGCTCATAAGTTGCAGGCATATATTTTAGGAAGGTTCAATTCCTACATAGTAGACCGACTTGCGAAAAAATCTATACACAAAAACACACATATTATACACTACATGACACAGACACACACAACACACACACACACACACACACACACACACACACACACACACACAAACACACACACATACATTATCACACACAAAAAAACACACCAAAAAAAAACATACAAAAAATACACACATACCGCATGCGCTGACAAATAGATTACTATATAGGAAATGTAGCTAACGAACAAAACAGTGCAGGTCAACCTCTAATGTATTTGTCTGGCATAACTTCGGTTAATCATTGTTTAATTATGTAATATTAATTACACTGAAGAAGATTATAATGGTGATGACGATTGATGAGAAAGATGATGATTACTAGATACAAAGTTGAGGTGGAAGAGGAGGAGAAAGAGGAGGAGGAAGAGGAGGAGGAAGAGGAGGAGGAAGAGGAGGAGGAAGAGGAGGAGGAAGAGGAGGAGGAAGAGGAGGAAGAGGAGGAGGAGGAAGAGGAGGAAGAGAGGGGAGATGAGGAAGAAGATGATGATGAAGAATGCAGAGAAAGATAACAATTACCAAGTACTGAGTAGAAGAGGAGGAGGAGGAGAATGGTGATGAAGAAGTTCGCCAAGTAATATGACAATTACGAACTCTAAATTGAGGAGGAGGAGGAGGAGGAGGAGGAGGAGGAGGAGGAGGAGGAGGGGGAGGAAGAGGAGGTTGGGAGGAAGACTGTGGTCGGGAAACAAAACAAGCCTACCTCTCTGGGTCTCCCTGTGGCTTTTTTCTGCAATACAAAAAAAAATTGAAAACAAACGGGGATGAGTAAATTACGTGAGGTCAACAGATATGACAGCTATCTGAGGTGGGGTCTGCCTGAGGGGTATGTTTAAAGACAAGGGCCAAAAACAGTGACCCAAAACAGGTTGCTGCACAGGTTTTTCAACCAATTGATAGGCTCTCCTAAAAGCAGAGGAATAGTCCCCCCCCCGAAATTAACTCATTCCACATTCCTTCAGAACACAAAAAGAAACTTCGATGTCCGTTTTCCTCAAATTTTTTTCTAAACTAATAAACAGTCATTATCATCCAGTTTCAGATTTGCTACAGACATCGGTGATCATTGTTCTCCACTCATTTCTTCTCTCGGATGATCTTAAAAAAGCTACGTTGCCCTGATCTTTCCAATTTACCCATTTGTTTAGGTTCCCTAAGTAGGTTGCTCTGGGCCTATCCCTGCCTCGTTTGCCTTCAATTTTGCCAGTGAGAGTCAGATGTTCAAGACCCTTTGTCTATTCAAGACCCTTTGTCTATTCCCAAAAACTTCATTTGTCGTTCCTGATTGTTTTTACTAGTGAGCATCCCTCGGTGCGCCAACAGTTGACCCAGTTGTTTCATTTCAGTAAAAATGTGGTGAAGTTATGTGAGATACTTTTTTAGCTTTGTGGTAGATGATTCTGTTACAAATAGGGCTAAAAAAATTGCGTAGCCCCCAGACATTGCCATTTCAAAATATTGATTAAATAATAAGTATTTGGACAAATTAGAAGTAGTTTTCTTTTTCTTTGAGAGCATTTCTTTCTTTCCCTTGATGCATTAAAAAAAATTATGATAGCTTTCAGTCTTTTTTGTAGTTAACGCTTCAATGTACCCCATATGTGTCAGGCTGCAATGGTTCTTGGATGAAAAATAGCACAGGTTCAAGTGAGTTAACCTGCTGTGAAGAGAAAACAGGCCTACGATTTGTAAGAGTTAAATGAACCTAACAGTGTAAAAAGAGGCGGCTACACCTATACAGTTCCGGGGGAAGGGTTGGTTGGAAGGGGGGGGGGGTTGTTTTCATTACTTATTATTCTCCTCGAAGATCGGATCGAAGAACTCGTCCTTGATGGTCACATGACACTTGGTCTTGCTTCTGGACAGGATGTAGCCGGGCCCCACCACAAAGGGAACCAGTGGAGTCTGAAGAGAGGAGGCAAACACAGAACGTTGGTACATGAATCAGGGGGGAGGGTGGGGAGGGGGGGAGGGTGGAGATTGAGTTCGTGCCGGTAAGTGGGGGGGAGGGGGAAGACTGGGGAGTCTTAGTTTTAGTTTTAGTAAGGTTTCACTGCGTTTTTTACTGCATAAGGTCATATGAGCGCCAAGAGGTGGATGTCAACAGAGAAGTCCAAACGGGGAATCTGGCTTACTCTGCTCACCTCTCTAGTCTCAACAGCAGAAAACCTGCTTCGACTATCAAGGCACCGCAGAAATAGCAGTCCACAAGAGAGTGACAAACATACCAAAGAAGTAGAAGAAAGGTGACGAAAAGTGAGGGTAAGGAAAGAAAAAGCAGCAGTTCGCCCTATGTTGCTCCCGCACAGTGGGGAGTCTGTGTTGGTGGGGGTGGGAAAAAGG
>NW_004797609.1:761351-771547 GCF_000002075.1 Aplysia californica
ACAGACAGACAGACAGACAGACAGACAGACAGACAGACAGACAGACAGACAGACACACGCAGACTTCTTCTTCTTCTTCTATCCCGTGGTGAAAATCAGCTCTCGACATCTACTTTTGTCCTCTGCTTTCCTCAGATTGCCACCCATCGTCTTTCCTGTCCACTGTTTAATGTTGGACACGCAGACACACACAGACAAAATTTGGTAGTTAATATACGCTTACCTCCAGATTTTTCTGCCATGGCGGCGGTTTTGTTCTCTTCGGGGGCAGGTGGTTCTCCAGATTGTGCCGTCGCGTTGGCTCATGCTCCAGCTGTTGTACCCGGTCACAGCTAGGACACAGCAAGGGCATACTATTACTTAGTGAGAGGTTAGGTGAGACGAGATGAGATGAGACGAGATGGGATGGGGGGACATAACATCACTAAGTGAGAGGTGATGTGAGATGAGATTAGATGAGATTAGATTAGATGAGATGACATGAGATGAGATTTGACGAGATGGGATGACATAACATTACTTAGTGAGAGATGAGAAGAGGTGAGGTGAGATGAGTTGAGATGAGATGAGTTGAGAAGAGAAGGGATGATATACCATCATTTAGAGAGAGATGAGATGAGATGGGATGAGATGAGATGGGATGATATACCATCATTTAGTGAGAGATGAGATGAGATGAGATTAGATTTGATGGGATGGGATGACATAACATTACTTAGTGAGAGATGAGGTGAGAGGAGATGAGATGAGATTAGATGAGATGGGATGGGATGACATAACATCACTTAGGGAGAGATGAGATTAGATGAGAGTAGATGAGATTATTTGTTTTAGTAAGGCTTTACGGCGCTTGCAACTGCATCAGGTCATATGAGCACCAAGGGGTGGATGTCAACAGAGAAGTTCAAACAAGGAATTAGGCTTACTCTGCTCACCTCTCTAACCTCAACAGCACAATGTCGGCTTCCACTATCAAGGCACCCCGGAAATAGCAGTTCACAAGAAAGTGACAAACATACAAAAGAAGTAGAGGGAAAATGACGATAGTAAGGAAGAGGAAAGAAAAATCAGCAGTTCCCCCTATGTTGTTACGGCAAAGTATGAGCATAACATTGATAAATCAGCCCATTTACAATTCTACTCGTACCGTGCATAAGAACATGTTAATATCCCCCCTTTGGGAATGGCCTAAAGACAACTTCAGCCAGTAGCACTGCCCTATTGGGGGACTGAGATGAGATGAAAGAGATGAGGTAAGGTGAGGTGAGGTAAGGCGGGGTGAGCGGAGGCAGGGTGAGGTGAGGAGAGATGAGGTGAGAGTGGGGCGAGGTGAGGTGAGGTGATGTGTAGATTAGGTGAGTTGAGGTGAAGGTGAAGGTGAAGGTGAGGGTGAGGGTGGGGTGAGGTGAGGTGAGGTGAGGTGAGGGTGAGGGTGAGGGTGAGGGGAGGGTGGGGTGAGGTGAGGTGAAGGTGAGGGTGACGGTGTGGGTGGGGTGAGGAGAGGTAAAGGTAAGGGTGAAATAAAGTGAGATGAGATGAGATGAGGTGAGATGAGATGACAAGATGAGGTGATGTGAGGTGAGGTGAGGTGAGGTGAGATAATAAGTACTTTAGGAACCCTTCATAGGAAAAAATGAACAGCGTGTTTACAGCAGTCCCCGTGACACAAAATTGGAACATATCGAAAATATTTACTGACAAAAAACTACGAATTCTCTTTAAAACACATAAATGCACACACATACTGGCAGATATATACAAAAACACACAAACATACACTCACACAAATGCACACACACACACAGAGGCACACACACACACACACACACACACACACACACACACACACACACACACACACACACACAGGCACACACATACACATATACACACAAATACACACATTTACACACATACACAGAGAGAGAGAGAGATAGAGAGAGAGAGGGGGGGGGAGAGAGAGAGAGAGAGAGAGAGAGAGAGAGAGAGAGAGAGAGAGAGAGAGAGAGAGAGAGTGGATCGAAACAGCCGGCTCTCAATAACAGATCTGAATTTTGTCGATAGGGACATGAACTATTAAAACAAAAACATTACATTACATTAAATTAACAATAATTTCCAGACTTTCCTGGTAATTATGTTAAAATTTGAAAGCGACTGCTTTCAATATCCCACCCAGCCAGGCCATCAAACTTGCTAGAGACAGGAAGCTATTTCTCCCTTCGACGCCTTAGAGGTACAAGAGGTCGGATAAATTAAAGTACTGAAATTTCAAAGAGATGTTCGCACAAGAAGTATTCTAAAAAGTGAAGAATACAACCCCTGAAGTACAAAATGACCCCAAGCGTACGGATAGGGTGAAGGCACTCACTCTGTCCGCCCGAGGATGACCGCTGCTGTCTTTGGCCTTGAGATCTTGGAGGCGGGATAACCTGGGCCGTGGCGGGGACTGGCGGAGATCGGGGTGGACCTGGGGGAGAGGAAGACATGGCCGTTAGACTGTGTTCGTTGTAGATGATTTACCTTAGGGGCAGTGGCGGTGGGTGGACCTGGGGGAGAGGAAGACATGGCCGTTAGACTGTGTTCGTTGTAAGGGATTTGCCTTAGGGGCAGTGGCGGTGAGTGGACCAAAATTTGGGTGGGACTTCGGTAGCTTCCTCTTCTTTACCACAAAAAAGCAAGCAATAAGACCTGAACAGTACTGATTTCTCTATAGTCACAGAGAGCAACGGCATTTTGAGAACTATTCAATTGAGAAGAGTCATCTTTGTCTTCCATCTCTTTGTTCCAAGTTAGATTCTTCTGGATGAAATGGTTACCTTAAAAGTGGAATCGACGTGATTTATAACTGCTAAAACTCAGCGGCACAAATATAAACGTGCACACAAAACACTTCAAGCAGACTCCGTCTATGAGCTGGATTAGGCCGTGTAATCACAGAAAGTAGAACGCACATAACAAAGGTTCAATGTGTGTATAGGTAACTGTGTCACAGGGGGGAAAGTGAGTCGTAAACCTTTACACTATTGTCAGGGCTAGAAAAGCGTGAGCCCTCAGTACAGTGTTATTTTTTCAGTCTTCTACCTTTTTACAAGAAGAGTTTCATTGTGGAAGGGGCGAAGGAATGGATTTATCCTTTTCTGAGCCCCAAAGATATTTGATAGGCTTTTAGGTTACTATAATTGTAAGCGGTGACAACAGTGATTGGATAAACCAGCATGCCGCCAAGTTGATCATGCTGTGTTCATTGGGTGCGATCATAACGATTTCAACAGCTTATTTCGTTATTTAAGAAACTTTCATTTATTTTGGGATACAGTTGGAGGGAGGCGGGGGGGGGGGGGGGGGGGTTCAAGCCCGTGAGCCCTTCACTACCCACCGCCACTGCTTATGGGAAGATGATCAGGGAAAGGCAATCAACCAGACCGTTAGAGGTTGTTTAGGGGGCTCTCGTGGCCTAGCGGTTGACTCACTCAATCCCGTGACTGAGATATCTTGGTTAGCTTGCGGGCTGCGTTCAATCCCACGGCCGAGATAACTCGGTTCTTTAGTTTTGTCCCGTAAACTAGTTATTTATTCGTTTCGGAAAAAGCCTCTCAAGTTTTATATAAGGTTAAACGTTTTATTTTCAAAGCCAATTCTGCTTAGAAGGGGGGGGGGGGGGGGGGGGGGGGGCTAGGATTTTGTCTCTACTGTCATTACACAAGGAGAAACCGCAGTTTTTATAGAGGCACTTTCAGCACTTTTGTTCACACTGATCAGCTGAGCATGTCTCGCAATAGATTCTTTCTGCCTTTCTCGCAAATACATTTTTTTTAAAAATTCAACCGTTTTTATTATACATGACAAACGATATACAGATCTAGATACTCACAAGCATATTTGATAATCAATGTAGGCTTGCTCTTGCTCATTCAGCCATGAAAAAAAAATGATAAGCCCCCAAAAATGCCAAATTTGTACAACACCCGAAAGCAAAACTATAAATTCTATATACTTCAAATTTGATATGTCTAAATAACCCTCTTAGGTTGTTGTACTTTGTGCCAAATTTCAAAGCAAATTAATTATATGTATGGTTACTAGTGTGCCCTGACATAAGTACCAACATGGCCGGTTCCTGGGTACAATTTCGGGAAAAACTAAGGTGTTCGCCTCTCATTCAATAGGTACCAGGTTCCAATCCAGGTAGTGACGGAAATTTTTCTTCTCTAAAATTGTCTCCTTTCCGCTCCTTTCCTGATCTCTAGCAATGTTCTGTCATCTGCTTTAGTCTCCACTTTCTGCCCCCACCCCTTCATCTCATATGCCCTGGCTCCTGACTCTTTCTGCAACCTTTCTACAGCTACTCCTTGGCTCCTTCTTACTGCTGTCTTTCAGCCTCACCCTGGATCTTATGGTTGGAAAAATAATATGCTTGTAACCTTCTCGGACAAGGGCAAAAAAACCTCGAAGGTCCCGTGTGCAAGTTGCGCACTTTAAAGATTCCTTGATGGTCCAAAAATCGATAAAAGTAGGCTTTGGCCGCCAATCGGACTAAATTCAAAATTTCCTACCAACTGAAAATATTTAATGTGTTCCATGTGCTCAAATGACCTTATGCAGTTGTGAGTGCAGTAAAACACGTACAAAAAACCCCCCACACAACCAGAGACGATTGTCAATCTGTAAGACATCATGAAGGTTCAGTATACCATACGTTCCTGAGCCAACGACGTTCACAACCATGCAGGAAAGCAGCCAAAGGAAAAGAGGGGAGGGGGGAAAGTAATCGAAAGAAGTAAAGTGCTTCGTCTACGTCAACGTTAGCGAAAATCATAAAAAATCCCTGAAATGCTGAACTCGACACTTATATGACATAATTGTTTTGCAGGTGCTGTAAAAACTTTAATTAAAACGAAGAGTAGAACTCGAAGCCACCGGTCTATTTTGGGCACTTACCAAAACTGCAAACAATAAGTAAAGATATTTATTAAAGTTACCGCAAAATGTTTCTACCCAGCAGAAAGGCGGCTTAAGTCTTTGGTGGTATGATTTATTGCATGAGTACAACACACATTTCAACATAGACAATAAAACGAGCTATCAGCAACCAATATGCATCAAATGGTTTAGGTTTAACGCCCCTATCAACAGTATTGAGTTATTTAAGAGGCAAGCCTCCGAGTTTAACGTCCATCTCCGAAACGACCGAGCCAAATAGGAAATTCGTGAAAAATGTCTTTCCAAAGGACACAACGTCGAGCCAAGCTGAGGCTCGAACCACCGAACCAGCAATCTCACGATTACGAGTCTGGTAGCCTAACCACTAGGCCACCGATGCCACTCCAACAAGAGTGAGCAGAATCTCAAAAAGTAAAAGACTTTAGACACCATTACATGTAACTAGTGGAGCCTTCTGGAGAATGTTCATCCCTTATTAAGACCCCATTTTAAAGAACTATAGTGGAAAAAATTCATCGTAAGTGTTTGTGGTTTGACGCCCCTGTCAACACCAGTGGCTTATTTAAGAGGCAGGACCTCCGCTTTTAACGTCTGTCTCCGATAGGACGGAGTCAAATGGGTTGACAGCCTTGCAGACTAGACAAAACGACCCCCGAGTTAAAGAACGCCCAGTCTGGGGCTCGAACCACGGTCATTCTCTCCGTAGTCAAGCAAGATACCAACTGAGCTAACAGAGCTATTGTTTAAAAAAAGAAGCATACCACATAATAGGCAATGCTTTCATGTTTGTTGTTGTAAGGTTTTACAGCGCTTGCAACTGCTTAAGTCATATGAGCGCCAAAGGATGGATGTCAACAGAGAAGTCCAAACGGGGAATCAGGCTTACTCTGCTCACCTCTCAAGCCTTAACAGCACAAAGTCTGCTTCGACTATCAAGGCACCACGGAAATAGAAGTTCACAAGAGAGTGACAAATATACCCAAAAAAAAGAAGTGGAAAAAATGACGATACAGTAAGGATGAGGAGAGAAAAAGCAGCAGTTCCCCCTATGTTGCTCCGGCACAGTACGAGAACGACATTGATAAATCAGCCCATTTACAATTCTACTGTTCATAAGAACATGTTAATATCTCCCCTTTGGGAATGGTTTAAAGACCACTTCAGTCAGTAACACTGCCCTGGTTGTGGGAGGGGGGGGGGGGTTAATGCTCCATTGTCCAGCTCAAAATAACTAAATGACGTAGCGTGGCTGTTCGTATTAGAAGATGACATTATTTTTTTACTAATATAACAATTCAAGGGGTAGGGGGTGGGGGGTTATAACAACCTTAACAACCTAAGTGAGAGCTTTTTCTGATACAACATCGTTTTACCCCAGGTTTAAACTTGTATTTGCGTGACGATTGATTTCTTACCGCCTGAAAGACCTTCGTTCGATCCGCACGTCCGTAAGGTACTATATTTAGTCATTCTGCCCTTCTACTGGAATGAAGTATCTCACTTAAGTCGTGTTGGCCCCGACTGAGAGGGCCCAAAGAGGAGCGAGCCTCCAGCCTCAACTAAAGATTGGCTTGATTTATTGCTTATCGATCTTTACCAATACAAAGAACGATAGAAAATCTTCTCGGTACAAAACACTATAATGTTCATCAAACGCTTTTATACATTGTAAAATCGGTATGTGAAGGGGGGTAGGGTAGTCCTGGAAGAGCAGGCTGATAGTAGAGCTTGGGGAACGGTTGGGGGGGAAGGGGGTTGAAGAAACGAGGATTTAGTGATATTGCAGATCTCTATAGAATGCTAAAAACCATGTACGTTTCTGCTATACGGTGCAGATGTGTTATCTATATATAGCTATCATATTTGTGAAAGTTCACCCCTTTGGTCGCATAAAACTTCCGAACCACTTAACTTTCGATTTTTAAAAAAACATAACGGTGGTTTAGAATCATTTAAAGGGAGCACCGTTATATCATAGGGGCCTGAAGTCACTGTAGTTTAATTTTCAGTTTTCCATTAGTTTTGTTCCGATCTAATCTTGGGAAAATCTGTCTTCTAAGACGCTATACGTACATACTAAGTATGGCAAGTAACTGTTACAGATAGAGATTCAAGGAGTATAGATGTAAGTCATTGATCTGAGAGTAATGATGATTTTAGAAAAGGTGGTGATGAGAGATGATGTGGGATTGCGTTTAAGTAATGTTAGCGTTTGACCTATCTTCCTCGGCTCCAATGAGTCACGAGGGACGTGGGCACCCTCGATCCCGATCCCTACTGGACCCTCCTAAATGAGTTAATTCTCTCGGCGCTTGGGTGAAATAATCAAAGTTACTCTGCCGAAATTCATAAAGCTTCGAATAGGTGAAAAGACCCAAATATTGAGCGTACATGTTTTTTTCCCCTGAACCTATGAGATGGCTGTAGTTTGCCCACACAGTGGAAGCACCACCGATCTCATTTGAATTGGAATCAGGCGCTCGTCAATTTTGGGGACATATGGAGTTATTTGTACATTCTTAAAGGTTAATGATTTGCCTTGCTTTATATTTTAAAAAATACATTTATCTTGAATAGAAGTCGAGATATTTGCGATTTGAAGGAGCCGGGGTCGTTTGGTTTTAGAAGTAAAATTAGCAAGAAAATGGCTGCCAAAGTTTGGTGACTTCCATAGCTTACGAGTCCTTGGAAACTGCAGATTAACATTTTCTGTACCTGTAATCAAGGTTTTTCCATAAAATCCACACATAAAAGTGTTTTTAAATGGACATATTACAAGGTATTGAGCCAGAAAACAAACATTCGAAAACAAATTTCCAAAATGGCCGAAAAATGCCAATTTCTCGGATTTCATTATTTTGACGAGCGCCTGATTTCCCCACGACGCCTCACTATTGTTTAGAGCGCGATGACCTAGCAATATCTGTGGCGTAATTCAGCCTGCCGCACAGCAAACTGTGGCTTGTTCTTTACGACTTGTATCATTTGAATCGATGTGTCGACCAAAGAAAGTAGGCCTACCATAGTCCTATCCATCGCGTAGAAGACGTAATTGTGGGGACATTGGAGCATTGTGTTTTAAAGGATCAATAAAAGTGGTTAATGGGGAAGGCATAGCCAGACTTCTTTAAAAAATGCAATTCAGCACTTTGAACGTATTTAACAATACGATCAATAAAGAACTTAACAAACCCAATTCTAAGCACTTGCAGGCCTCATGCAAGAAGGAGACTGCTCTGTCGTATTGTAAAACACGATGTCATTTAATGCAAGAACGGAGACCTGCGATTATCGTTGATGAATATTATCTGTTCAAGAACACTAAGGTAGAAGACATGTTATAAAGACAATCTGCTCATTAACATTAACATATTAATAATATTAATTTTCAGTTAACGTGATTGATTTTAGGGCGGGGGTAAAGCAAGGCAGGTTTCGTATTGTGGTCACCCAATCTATTTCAGTATAAAAAGACAACTGATTGGCTCTAGTGGCCTAGAGGTTAAGGTGTTCGCCTCTCATTCAATAAGTCCCGGGTTCGAATCCGGATAGCGACGGAAATTTTTCTTCTCTAAAAGTGTCTCCTTTCATCTCCTTTCCTGCCCTCTAACAATGTTCTATCGCCTGCTTTCGACTTCACTTTCTGCCCACACCCCTTCACCTCCCTTGCTCTCCTCCTCTGGGCTCCTGACTCTTTTTGTAGCCTGTATACTGCTACTCCCTGGCTCCTTTTTACTGCTGTTTTTCAGCCACACCCCTGATCTCATAGTAGGAAAGATCTACACCTGGCCTTCTGGGACAAGGGTGAAAAATCTCGGAAGTCCTGAGTGCATGATGCGCACGTTAAAGATCCCTTGAAAGTCCAAAATCGATAAGAGTAAGCTTCGGTCGCCACCAGGGGAAAATTCAAAATTTCCTACCAACGGAAAATGTTGAATGTGTTCCACGCGCTCAAATGACCTTTCGCAGTAAACTGTTGCTATAGCGCCGTAAAACACTTACCAAAAAAAAAAGAGAAACACGGCGGCGTGACTTCCTGGTAGCACCTCAGCTAAAATTGCTCGTATTCAGCTACAACTTACAGCCAAGTGGCCATTTACATGGGAGTGAACTCTACCAAAAAAAAGACAATAATCCTTTTTCTTATTGTGTAACTACATCCTATATTGCACAGCTGAGAACGGAATCCCCAACCGTATAACTGTCAGCCTCACTCTTATTACTCCTAAACAGCAAGACGAGGAATCCCCCGCCCCCGCCCCACCGCACTGAAAAAACTAGGTCGGACTTTGCACCCTGAATCGGCTCCACACCCCCCCCCCCCCTTTCCGAAACACCACAATGGACAAGTTTACATTGTTCTGCGACAAAGAAGACGGAATATAATCCAATCACTGACAATAATCCCTTTTCAGGAGATCGAAGCACGGAAACCCATGGTCCCATTATACGTGATGTGGTTCTTACTAAGATTTCAGAGCCACCCAGTTAACAGGTAGTATGATATATATGGGAACACATGACATGTTTGAGTGCAGTTCATTGGAATATGAACAGACGAGTCGGGTGATTACAATGACGGTTTAACAAACATCAAACGAACAGCAAGATACAACCATTAACCCTTTTTCATTCGCAAAAGCGTGACTTGGGGGCGATTTTATTGCGGCATAACATAACGGGCTTCTTCTTCTTCTTCTTTTTCTTCTTCTTCTTCTTCTTCTTCTTCTTATTATTATTATTATTATTATTATTATTATTATTATTATTATTATTATTATTCGTCTTCTTCTTCCTCTTATCTTTTATTGATTTGCCTTCAGAGTTGCCAAGGTTCTGCACACAATTTTCTCAATGCTATCGGAGGTGGACTTTCAATTTATTTATTTTTAGTCCGAAATCATAAACAACTGTACCATATTGCAACGGGCATTGAATCTGCCTTTAATTTATCGAACCAAAGACTTTCGCTCAACAGCTCCCTACTAGTTAAAAAAATAAAATAATAGCCATGTTATCTTGTTGCCTGGAGCAACAGGAATACACAGTTTATAGCCTCGATCAAGAACCGTTCTGCCACGGTGAGTATATTAAGTGGTCATCAAGAAAAGCAGGAAATTGGCCGCTAGTGCGGAAATCATTCACGTAGACGTCTAAAATTAATCAGTAAAAAAACAACATAAAACATTTCCACTGAGCGCTTGTGAAGCTTTTAAGAATGCCAAACTCAGAAAGCAAATAATAATAATAAT
>NW_004797609.1:773758-776582 GCF_000002075.1 Aplysia californica
ACAGACAGACAGACAGACAGACAGACAGACAGACAGACAGACAGACAGACAGACACAGAAAGCGAGAGAGAGAGACAAAAGAGGTAGTTTAGTTTTCGTAAGTGTGTTACTGCACTTGCAACACAATAAGGTCACATAAGTGTCGAAGATTAGAGGCGCTACAAGAGAGTAACAAACATAAAAAGAAGGAGGATAGATCAGGACGATAGAACGATAGATGTTTGAGAGAAAAGAAGGAGCAAACCACACCAGAGCACCCGCCAAGCACCCATGTAAGTGACGTCAGAGACACTAACAGGCCCCACACGCCAAATTACGGCAAGGTAAGTCTACCTTTTTTCAATAAAGATGGTATTACTTGAAGATGCCCACGGGGGCCGCTTGTGATCAAAATAACCAGGAACAGACAAACTGCAGTTTTTCAGACACTTGAATACACACAATATAGGCTTTGAATGTCTAGCTCATTCCCACTGGCAAAACATGCAGGTAAACGAGGCAGAGGTAGACTAAGTAAGAAAGCATAACAAATGCGTGACGAGGGAAGATCGGGATAGTGCTGATTTTCTTTTCTTTTTTTTTTTTTAGCTCACCTGAGAAAACCAATGACTTGATAACAATGATTGCCGATGTTTGTCGCAGATCTGACACTTGATGGTAATGTTCCTACCCCCCCAGTGTTATGTGCCCTTGATAAGTTCTCTTCTCAGTATAAAAGTTTGGGGTCTTTTTTAAACGTAGTTGTTTTTACCCCTGCATAGACACAATTTAGATCATTTAGAAGTTGAGCTTCGACCCTGTCAATCACGACCAGCCCCGGCTACGAAGGTTTCAACGTTCCAGCACAGAGGTTGAGATACATGAAAAAAGGTAAAGGTTTAACGCCCCTATCAACACTATTAGGTTATTTAAGAGGCTGTGCTTCCGAGTTACGTCCATCTCCGAAAGGACTGAGCCAAGTGGGGAATTCGTGTTAAGTGCCTTTCCCAAATACACAACTTCGGTGAGATACATATACTCTACCAAAAAAAATTCTCCACAAAGGGGAATCTAACACAAGTTTTCTGCATGCCATAGCGAAGCGTCAAACTACTTCAGCACAAACGCCACTTGAGACCCTTTGAACGGGACCCCATTTCAGACACCGTAAAAGTATCAAAAGGTTTAAGGAAACAGGCAAAAAGCGAAATATTTACCAAAAATATTAGTTTCTGACGCTGTCTAAGATCAAGGTTTGCGTAAATATAGCTCAACAATAAGTCACATGTTGAGCTGAGGAGACGTTATAGTCGGTTAAGCACTACAACGGCTGCATTTCGCCAAGTGCAAAAGCCAACAAGACAGTACAACCCGTCACACAGAAGAGAAGTAAAAGGAGCATTCCACACCAGAATACCCACCAATAAGAAACCCAATAATAAAAAGTCATTGCCGATGCTGTGAAATGGTCAAAACCCGCTTGGTGGGCACTGCCTTTGAAGTCGGGTTCACGCCAGATTAGGTTACGAGAGCGTTATCTTCCCCTTTGCTCAGACACCTTATCTAACATGGCCGCGGAACGCCGTAATGAGACATGCGTTTCTTGTATGGAATTCTCCGCCAGATTTCCCCGCCAGCATTTATGTTCGCTTTATCAACCTTTGGTCTAAGAAGCGGTGTCGGACACAGAACTAGGAAAATTATAGAAAGCGAAAGAATTTTTTTCGCTTTATCAACCTTTTTTTGTGTTTTACGGCGCTCACAGCTACATAATAACATAGATGAGCGCCCACGACACATTAAACATTTTCAGTTGGAGGGAAATTTTGAATTTTGCTGGGTGGCGGGCGAAGCCTACTCTTATCGATTTTGGACCACCAAGGGATCTTTAAAACGTGCAACTAGCACACGGGACCTCCGAGATTTTTCGACCTTGTCCGAGAAGGCTAGGTGTAGATCTTTCCTACGATAACATCAGGCGTGTGGCTGAAAGACAGCAGTAAGAAGGAGCCAAGTGGTAGCAGTAGAAAGGCTGCAGAAAGAGTAGTTATGAGTCCAGAGGAGGGGGCAAAGGAGGTGAGGGGGGGGGCAGAAAGTGGAGACGAAAGAAGACGACAGAACATTGCTTGAGAGCAGGGAAGTAGGTGAAAGGAGCTAATTTAGAGAAGAAACATTTCGTTCGCTATCCAGATTCGAACCCGGGACCTATTGAATGAGAGGCGAACACTTTGGCCTCTAAGGCCATGAGAGACCCCTTACTAATTATCAACTTTTGGTCTCAGCAGTGTCGGCCACAGAACTAGGAAAATTATAGAAGGCGCATGATTTTTTTCGCTATCAACCTTTTCTTCAACCAAGCACAACAACCCTGTATCGCACATAAACAAATTAAATTTTACAGGAGAAGGAAAAAAATACTTTGTCAATTCATCTAATTAAAAATTGAAGTCGGAATGTTGCCCTGGTGATGTTTACTTAGCTACATGTCCGTCTAAAAATTTGACACAAAATCCGCAACATTTAGATTCTAGTAGGAAAAAAAGCAGAAAAAAAGTGTTTGTTGTTTTTTGTGGGGGGAGGGGGGGGTTTACACAGTGTGGGCTACAGGACTGTTGTACTCAGGCGACGCTTTGGTCATAGCAGTGTCAACAGCAGAACTAGGAAAATTATAAAAGGTGCATAAATTGTTTCTATAATATAGATTACGGTCTCCATGCCGGTGCCCATCAGCTTGATGTACCTTTGATTCCGGCTTAGATCGAGTCCTGGATGCCCAGAGAAATAAAAGAAAGAATGGAAAGAGAAAAGAGCTGGTTTTTAATAGCCTGAATGAAACCTACCGGGG
>NW_004797609.1:776745-778907 GCF_000002075.1 Aplysia californica
CACACACACACACACACACACACACACACAAATACAATCGCGCGAGCGGTGCGCGCATACATATATATAAAAGAAGACGAAGAGAGAGAAAGACATAAAGAAGGAAAGAACGATGAATATGAAGTAAGAAGGAATGGGCGTCAGAAAGGATGAAAATGAAAAGGAAAGAAAGAAAAAGGAAAGGAATTAAGAAAAGGAAAGGAAGAAGGAAAAGAAGAATTAGGAATGAAAGAAGGAAACAAGTAAAAACCGGTCCAATTGTCACCGCTCAATTAACGTTGAAAAAATCCGTGGACAAATATCTCATGTTGTTATTTCAGATAAAAGTAAGTTTGCTGCACACCACTGGCGCTTTGTGGTGGCAAAAAGGCGCTAGGAACACTAGACAAAGGCCACCGTAGCCACATACGACTGGCACTTAGTTCAGCAAACAAAACAACATGTGCTCTCAGAGTTAATTAGTCGGACGGAGGAAATTACCGGTTCTGGTATAGCGGGTATCGAAACGACCGGTTCCATAGGGCTTCCAAGACAGGCCAGTGAACAGAAATGTGACCCTTCTTTAGTTCTAATAAGAGTTTTACAGCGCTCGCGACTGCATAAGGTCATATGAATGCGCAAAACACAAGTTGGTTGCATTTATAACAGTTCACTGAACGGCTAGGCTCCGGTCAATGATCAGATTTTAAATGCTATAAACTTGAGGTAAAATAACAATCTAAAAATGATAACCTCTTTAAAATCAAAATAACGGTATTTACAATTTTCCGTAAAGTCCAATGACCTTTACAGAATCAAGGATTCTGTCCGGATCGACGACGGAAAACAGATCTTGCAATTTTTTGCATTTAAAATATTTCCTTCCTGCGACCCTTTGCCGCAATTATTTACTAGTAGGCTTGAAACAGATTAAATGAATATTGCAAAATCTCTTACAATATAAACGTGCACAAATATGATATTCAAAAGGAAAAAACACTTTCCTTAATACATTTAGATTAAGAACATGACGGAAGCGGCCATATAATATAGACGGATCGACAGCTCCAGCCAATTTGAAGGTTCCGTAGAAAATAGATTAGGTCAATTGGCATCGTTAATAAAAAATGGTAAGGACAAAAATGTTGAAACATACAAATTTAAATCCATAATATCCCATTTTCTACATAAAGTAGCAGTACCCCCTATTAATATGTTGTTCCGGCACAGTATGTGTATGATATTGAAAAATCAGCCCATTTACAATTCTACCGTACATAAGAACATGATAATATTCCCCCCTTAGGAAAGAAGCATATTAAATTGTTCTCGTTTTACTTTAGTAAGGTTTTTACGGCGCTTGCAACTGCATAATATGGTCATATGAGCGCCAGGGGGTGGAGGTAAATAGAGAAGTCCAAAAGTAGATTCAGGCTTACTCTGCTCACCTCCCTAGCCTCAACAGCACAAAGTCTGCTTTGACTATCAAAGCACCCCGGAAATAGCAGTTCACAAGTGAGTGGTCAACATACAAAAGAAGTAGACGAAAAATGACGATAGTAAGGATGAGGAAAGAAAAAGTAGCAGTACCCCCTATTAATATGTTGTTCCGGCACAGTATGTCCATGATATTGATAAATCAGCCCATTTACAATTCTACTGTACATAAGAACATGATAATATTCCCCTCTTTGGGAAGGTCCTAAAAACACTTCAGTCAGTAGCACTGCCCTGGGGAAGGGGGGGGGGGGTTATTAAGTTAACTGATATCAAAACACTACCAGACAGAGATAACACCGGTCCTCCTCTCGTAACCTATTAGTAGACAGAGAAAGTCGTAGCCCAAAAGTGACTGAATGTAGCCTAATGTAGGTAAATCCACACTTCCCGATACACTCAATTATTGAATCAGAGACACTACAGCTTCGACTGTGTCCAGGAATTACGAACAAATCCAAGTCCTAGTCAAGAAGCGCTCCCGGCAACAATCTGGACAGTACCACTTAGCCCAGCCCGCTGTTTTCTCAGCGGACAAAAAAACATACGTCCGTCTTTTCCAATCGACTGGTTTCACAGCTGAAGGGCCGTTCATTTACCGTGTACGCTCTCTCTCTCTCTCTCTCTCTCTCTCTCTCTCTCTCTCTCTCTCTCTCTCTCTCTCTCTCTCTCTCTCTCTCTCTCGT
>NW_004797609.1:779862-781961 GCF_000002075.1 Aplysia californica
CTCTCTCTCTCTCTCTCTCTCTCTCTCTCTCTCTCTCTCTCTCTCTCTTTCTCTCTCTCCTTCTCTCTCTAAAATACATCAATAATATAACGTAATCTACAACGCGTCAACAGGTTACAACAAAGCTGAGCTTGAAACATCATAGTTTATAACAAAACAACTTTAAAAACGTAGGTACTGAACTCACCAAATAGCACGGAAGCCACCTCTAATCAAATGATAGGATATAGGTACTCTGGAGGGGAGGGGGAGGGAATAAAAGAAGGGGGATCGGACATTTTCTTTTCCAATTAACGCAAGTTTCAAAGTAGTTGTTCTGTTGGGGTTTTTTTATTGTTGTTTGTTTTGTTTCTTTTAGTTTGTTTTGGGTTTGGTTTTTGTTGTTGTTTTTTTAGTGGGAGGGGTTGTGTCGGGGTCTTTTTTCACTAAAATAGCCCTGGCATGATTGTGAAATTGGTCAGTATTGGTGTGAAATTGTGTGTTTATATATTTATGTATTAAACTATGGATATGTATATATGTATGTATGTATGTATGTATGTATTTACAATTATGTAAATAGGTACGTACGTTTGCCATTCTAACCCAAATTTCCCGGTGGGGACCAATAAAATGCAAATGTAACTTATTTGATTGTGTATTATTTATGAGAAAAAAAAACGCTGCTTCAGTCTAGCTTATCAGGGCCAAGCCAGGCAGAAAGGGGTAGACTGGTAGAGCACCCCAGCAGACAGACCAAGACTTTCGATTCAATAAACTGCCCCATTTGAGAATAGAATTCACGCTTGCCACTGTTCCAAACACGATGAACATGGACGGTAAGGAAAAAGAAAACATAACAAGGTTTGTTTTAGTTTTAGTACGGTTTTACGACACTCGCAACTGCATAAGGTCATATTATGAGCGCCAAGGGGGTGGATGTCAAGTAACAGAGAAGTCCAAACAGGGAATCAGGCTTACTCTGTTCACCTCTCTAGACTCAACAGCACAAAGTCTGCTTCGACTATAGAGGCACCCCGGAAATAACAGTTCACAAGAGAGAGACAAACATGCAAAAGAAGTAGAGTAAAAATGACGAGAGTAAGAATGAGCACAGAAAAAGCAGCAGTTCCCCCTATGTATGTTGTTCCGGCACAGTAAGAGCATGACATTGATAAATAAATCAGCCCACTTACAATTTTACTGCACATAAGATCATGCTAATATCCCACCTTTGGGAAAAGCCTAAAGACAGTTTCAGTCAGTAGCACTGCTCTGGTTGGGGGTACATAATAATATACATGTAGGTCAGAAAACTAGACTCTACGTGACTAGCTACAAAAATTGATAATTTTACACGCTATTGAAAAAAGAACATTGTTCAAACTTACATGAAAATTACACTATAATATGTATGTCCGGGAAGCGGCAACCAGCGATGTTACACAACTGCAGTTCTTGGCATGTCGTGATTAGGCTGTTTCCACGTCACGGACAGAAATATACAGCTTCAGACGTCCATGCTGGGGTAAGTTGATTTTATTTTAACGAAAGTCTCCGCTGAAAAACCTCACACATCCGCGCTCATTCTTGGAAACCACAAAACGCCGTTCCTAAAATTTTATACCAAAAGTAAGAACGGTAGCGCACCACAAGTAGCTAGCCAGCCCGTCCGTACCCCCAATCTGCGCTATGCCTGGTCGTGCTAGAAAAACCTGGGTTCTCCGTCGGACAACTAAACCCGCGTAAATGACAGCCCGGTTAAATGAACCGAGAATCTGGGAACACCAGCTTGTACGCTTCCAGCAGTTATCCACAACTGGATATTCTTAGACAATGACAATGACAATGACAATGACAACCTTTATTAATTTCGCAGGGAGAAATTTGTCTGGGTCGTTTACAATGGCAGTAGATGTTACAAAGCTTAGGTAGGCCTACGCTCAAACATACGCACAACAAGAAAGGACAAAAGTAAATACAAGTCTCATGGGTTGAAACACCCGCTCCTTAAAACTCTCTCTCTCTCTCTCTCTCTCTCTCTCTCTCTCTCTCTCTCTCTCTCTCTCTCTCTCTCTTTCTCTCTCTCTCTCTCTCTATCTGTACTGTTTTAAATCAGA
>NW_004797609.1:785412-790412 GCF_000002075.1 Aplysia californica
GTGAAGGGACGAAGAAAAGAAAAGCGACAAGCAGACACAAAGATGGAAGAGACAAGAGAGAGACTCAACGAAAGACAAACAAACAGGAATAGAGAAAGATTAAAATTTGAAGAGCAAAGGAGGGGCCAAAGAATAGAAAGACAGATTGTTCGATGTTCGCCTTTACACTTTACCTCCTCCTCCCCCTCCCCCCTCCCCTACTCCCGCAACCGAATCCTCACCCACCTCCGTCAGAAAGCAGATTTTGAGAAAAACCGAAAAAGCAGGAATTGTTTTAAGGATTTTTTGTTCAATGATCACTTTTCAAACACCATTTTAGGTCATTTAGGGTGTTTTTTCAGCAGTTTCGTCATTGTGACCCGACAGAACAGATTAGGGAATGTCAAAGAATGTTTTTCCGCGAAAAATTAAAATTCGATATATCGACAACTTCGATGGATATTCTTTGCTTTCGTCAACCGGAGTCTTCACTTAGATTGTTCCTCAATAACAGTGGCCTCGGCTGACACTTGATAGCCAGGCAGGCTTTGCCGAGGTCTACACAACATTGCAGTCTGTGTTAATCTCCATAAGACCCTCCCGTGACTCACGACAGCCAAAAGCCGCTTCTGATAACTCCCGACCTCAATGCTTTCTTGTTGTATCTCCATTTTTTAACAGTGAAAACAGTACATAACAAAGAGTGAGCTTAAAAAGAAGTCACATTTTCACTGTTTAAAAAAAGGAGATACGACAAGAAAGCACTGAAGTCGCGAACTGAGTCCTGTTATCACCAAATAAAGAGCTCTTCAATCTAATCCTATTCGCTGTATTTATAATGAACCTAATCAAACAGTGTATACTGTATCACATTGGCTAGCTAATAATATGTATCCTTGAAATGGACTGTTCCTGAGCGCGAACGAAATGCTAAAATATTCTTGAACAGTGTTTAGTGTGGTTAAGGTTCACTTCCAAGACAACTTCGTCTCGTATGAATAAGACACTAAATCAAAGGCCTTGTTTCTAAAGTACCACGCCTATTGTATTTTTGTAATGTACACTACATGTCTTTTACACCCCCATCAACATAATTTAGATCTTTTAGGAGGCGGGCTTCGACCCTGCATGTCAGGACCAACCCGAGTAATATCCCAGTAGAAAGACTTATACTCAATAAAAAATTCTCCTCAATAGGGAATCGAACACGGGTCTCCTGCTTGTGACTGCAAAGCGCCTTACTACAGGTGCACAAAAAACGCCAGTCCATTTATGTTCAAAGATGTCTTAAACCCACACTATATCTAAAAAGAAAGAGGGAGAACACGGAACATGCGCAGATATCCCAAAGTGCCAGTAGCGTTCGGCTAATCGACCGAATTCGTTCGTGTAGCAAAACGCTAGCGACCCCTAATCGGGCGGCTAGCCACTCTGTACAAAGAATTCGGTCATCTTCTCTTCTCGTTGAATATTTTTAATACAGACAGAACAGACGCTCCCACCAAGACAAGACTGCGATCGCCCCAGCTTATCTTGATCGCTCACGGTGCGTACGTCTCTGCTCGGATAGAGAGCCTCTCAGATCACCGTGGAGCACGCGTCACAGAACGTGTCCCAACACGGGGCAATCAGACGCTCGTCAACTTTGGGGCATATTATAGAGTTGTCGGTAGAGCATCTTAGTGTTAGCTAGTTTTAGTTTTAGTAAGAGTTTTACGGCACTTGCAACACAATAAGTATAAGGTCGTATAAGCACCGAAGATAAGAGGAGTTACAAGAGAGAAACAAACACAAAAAGAAGGAGGAGAAATTAGGACGATAGATGTTTGATAGGTAAGAAGGAGCAACCACACTAGAGCACTCGCCAACTACCCACAGAATCTCTTAGAGTCTGTTCATTTGTCTTGCTTTTGAGGGAAAAAATACCCATCTTGAAAAGAAGCGGGGATATTTGCTACTGAAGGAGATGGAGGATACCTGGTGTTAGAGGTAACATTAGCGAGAAAAATGGCGTCAGAATTCGGTGACTTCCAAAGCTAGAGTCTTTTGAAACTGCAAATTTACGTTTTTCTGTTCTGCCTTTGATCTCCGTTTTGTTCCTGTAAAATCCACACAAAAAAGTGGTCTTGAATGGACATGAAAAAGGGTAGAACAAACACTCCCCCCCAAAAAAAAATATTTAAAAATTTAAATGCTCGTTTGTTTGTTTGAATAAACAGAAGCACATCAACAGAATAAAGGTCATTTAGTGCTGGGGGGGAAAGGTGAAACAGACAGACAGAAACAACAGAGCTTAAGTAAAGAAGTAGGACCTACCAGTGGCGCCCTCCAGCCGCCACCTAAAAACAAAAAATGCCCCAAAAAGGGCGAAAACAAATTCGATTTTATTTTTCGATGTCATTGTCTTGGCGAACGCCTGATTTAACCACGATGCCACACGATATCCCGTCCCCGAGATAACGGAGAAACAGACCATGGCAGATTCTCCGCAGCGCCATCTTGTGACATCGCGGTCACAGCGCTCTTCTCCCGGACAACTTCGTCCTACATGAAATACATAAAGATAATAATAATAATAATAATAATAATAATAATAATAATAATAATAATAATAATAATAATAATAATTTTTTTTAAAATAATAAAAATAATAAAAATAATAATAATAATAATAATAATAATACAATAACAATAACAATAATAACAATAACCAAAACAACAATAACAATAATAGTAATGATAATAATAATAACAACAACAACATAATAAAAATACTACTACTACTACTACTACTACTACTACTACTACTACTACTACTACTACTACTACTACTACTGATAATAATAATAATAATAATAATAATAATAATAATAATAATAATAATAATGTTAACTTTAAATGCACGTAATATACTGTTCAACTCCAAAAGGGTTACCTCGAAAAAGAATGGGTTTAGGCGGGAGCTACAGAGACATGCATTTCATTTCAGATGGAACCAGATTGTTCACAAATTTTGTAATACGTAAGTTGTCATTGTAACCAAAAAGACCCACTGGCGCTTGGAAAGAGAAGACGATGGGCGTTTTTACGAAAGTATTACGCCCCAGTTGACGCAGTTTTGGTAATTTAGGCGGGATTCTTGGGTCTGGCTGTCTGGGATAATGCCAGCTGTGTGAGTTATATCTCTAGAGAAAAACGAAACAATACGTCTTGTATAATAATATCCTAAAAATTCGAAAGAACTGCCATCGATTGGAACGCCGTCCATCGTGCGAGCAGAAACAGTGATACATGTACCAACTACAGGGAGAAGCTGATTATCAGAAGAGAGAGGAGACATAATCGAACTACCCCAACCACGGCATTCCAGTATCCCCACCATAACAAACATTGTACATCCAAGATCGGATTGCACAGTCACACGCGCGTCCACATATGAGCTGCAGGAATTCATCGTCATCTTGGGCAACGAAGGACTACCTACATAATATCCTAAGATGAGAATTGAACTTAGGTCCTTCTTGCACATTGGGAGGTGCCTTTGTTGTAGTCGAAGGTGGGAGTCAAACAGACTGAAGAAAAGTAAACGGGCTTCTGAGCTGAAGCAGCTAGAAAACTACAGTTTAATTCCAATGGAACTAAAGAAAATGGCATTTTTTCTGCCGGTTTAGCAATCTTTAGCGAATTTTTGTTTCTTGGCTTAACACCGTTTATGTTAATTTAAAAACACATTTCTGTGTGAATTTTACTGAAAAACTTTGATTAAAGTTACAAAAATTGTAGATTCTCAGCTTCAAAAGATTATGAAGCTATGGAATTCACCAAACTTTGGTGGTCATGATTTTTCACGATGATTTACCTTTGAAGCAGGCCGACCCAAAACTTGCTTCAATCGCAAATACCTCGACTTCTATTCAAGACAAATGGGGGGGGGGGTGGAGGTTATTGAAAGGAAGAAAAATGAACAAGCTTTATACTTCACATGCCCAAATATTGATGGGCGCCTGATTCCACTGCATTGTGGCACATTTAAAGAGAACCTCTCTTTGTCAGCTGGGACACTGTATCACTTTTTCGCCTGGGTTCCGCTGACAGGCAGGGTCGAAACCCGTTTCCTAAATAATCGAAATAGTGTCGATGAAACCAAACAAATACCGTCTTTCGAAAACATCCATTACGTGCCTATTCGTGTTTTCACAAAAAAAGAGTCCAAAACAAACGACGCCTTATCTTGTTGCTATGCAAAATACGACAATTGATACACAACAAACTGGATAACCCTAGACACTATCTGCCAGACACAACAGCACTAATTACGGTAAAACTGGTGCTTTTTTAGGGACGGCATCTAATTCTCTCCATAATACAGGAAACGACTTAACAGAGATGAGAAAGTCGGAAACTCATTTTGACTTTTTTGGTGAAAATCGTCAGCTTTCACAAAAGGCGCTCTACGACTAAGTTGGTATGCGTTTAATGCTGCACTACGGAGAAGACAGACTTCTTTGGAATCCCAAACTGGGCGTTTTTGAACTCGTATTGTTTTGAAGCGTTTTCATCAAGGCTCTGAAACAAGACTTAGTTCACCTTTGTCTTATCGAAAACAGACATTGAATTCGGAGATCCCATCCCTCAAATAACCTAACAATGCTGAAAGCAGCGTTAAATCCATTCCTTATTTTTCCAACCAAAGTTCATACGACAATATTATTTCCATAAATCTTAACGCCCAGAATTCGGTGCTTTTGAGGCAAGAGAGGTGAGCAGAGTAAGCCTAATTCTCCGTTGACATCCACCCCTTGGAGTTAATATGACCTTATGCAGCTACGAGCGCCATAAAACCTTACTAAAACAAAGTATTCCTCCTGAAAAGTTTTATTTCCTGGGCTTAGTTCAGTTGACCAGTTGATGACGATATACATTATCTATAAATAAGAATTCTCGAACATTTTGGATACGTCAAAATGCCGGTTTTACAGCAAAGTCACGCCTCCCGAGCCTTCGTCGAGGCGATAAGCCGC
>NW_004797609.1:795412-796696 GCF_000002075.1 Aplysia californica
GATTGGTCAAGAAAGCACTAAGGTCGCGAAATATGTCACAGCTTAGAAAATAGCATGCCATGTTGTTATATTTCACTTGTTCTTTCTTCATGCGTCAACATGAACAAGTAATACATGCATTGTGTTTTACCAAGGACATGAGATTGTCATAATGTTACGTTATGTAGTTCATTTATAAGTTCCAGCACCGGCACATGCATGTACATATAATCCGGTGATATTGACTGGTATTACGCTATTATTTACTTGCAATTTAACTCTTATAACATCCCCATCTTTTTTAGAGTGTGAACCAATTTGGATTCCACATGGACATTAATAATGCCTTCAACGAGCCAGTCTCAAGTTGTAAGTAACAAATAACGATTTTCCGCCATTGCAAGTCATGGTGAGCGGTTAGGGCCAAGTGCAACGCTGATGTATAATGCAATTTATGATATAATACCTATAATATAAAATGTATAATAAGAAAAAGTAGGGGCGCGTAAACGCACATAGAGATCACTGACTGTTACGAATTCTGAAATGGTTTGACTCTTCGCTGTCGCAAGCGAAAAACATGTAATCGATTCCCACGTACAGAGGACAATTTTACAAAGTAGCGCCATCTTATTTCCAGAGATAGTGTATTACCATCTCACTCAGCACGAATTTGAAAAAGCCCACCTCTTAAACTATCTTAAAACTATTTTTAAAACTCTTAAAATGTGGCCTCGGTGGCCTAGTGGTTAGGCTCTCAGACTCGCAACCGTACGGTCGTGGGTTCGAATCCCGTCAGGGGCCAGACGTTGTGTCCTTGGGAAAGGCACTTTACACGAATTTTCCTCACTTCACCCAAATGGGAATGGTTACCCGACTATAGACAGCGAAAGATCTTGTCAGTTTGTTAGTGTTTGAGCGCTTAATCAGCTGCTTGCACTGTATTCCCGGGAAGCTGAGAATGTTTCGGAGTGTTCTATGGTCTGCTGGGGTAATAATATAGTGTAAAGCGCAAAGAGCCTGCTGTTGAGCGGGGATATGCGCTATACAAATGCTATCTATTATTCTGAAATGAGTGCAAATGGTAGAAAATAGTTTTTAATTATTTTAGCATGCTAAAATCTTTAGTATACACAAGAAATGTACGTACGTAGCTATCAAAGTGACAATTATAATATCTCCGTGACTGGCGCTAAGCCGCTGATTCAGCAGCTATGCTGAGCTCTCCAGGGCAACACGGGGGATGCGTAACTGATTCGACAAAAAGGATAATAGGCCTGACGTGTCAGTATATTTTTTGTAAGG
>NW_004797609.1:797551-806525 GCF_000002075.1 Aplysia californica
GGGGGGGTGTCCGCTAATTTTCCTGCTAGAAGAGTGCAGCTCGAAAGTACTATCCATATAGGTCACAACGACGTTGGGCCTCCTAGAGGTTTTTGTACAATACGTTAATTTTTTTATCTTGTCTTTTAGGACTGTGGTTACTTGAAGGAGGCATTGCGCTGCCAAGAGCGAAATGCTCGCAGCTAAAGGGATTTGAAAACAACAACAACAACATCTTGTCTTTTTCATTTCTATTCTTCAGTTCAGTTTTAGTAGAGTTTTTGCGGTGCTCGCAACTGCATTAGGTCATATGAGCGCTAAGGGTGGATGTCAACAGAAGAGTCCTTACAGGGAATCAGACCTACTCTGGTCACATCTCTAGCTTCAACAGCACAAAGTCTGCTTCGACTATCAAGGCACCCCGGTAACAGTGGGTCACAAGAGTGTGACAAACATACAAAAGAAGTTGAGGGAAAATGACAATAGTAAGGATTAGGAAAGAAAAAGAAGCAGTTCCCTGTTGTAGATCAGACACAGTTTTGAGCGTGACATTGATGAATCAGCTCATTTACAAATTCTACTGTGCATGGACGAGAAATGTCCCCCCTTTGGAAATGGCCTAAAGACACTTCAGTCAGTGACACCACCCCCCCCCCCCCCCCGCGGGGGGGTTATATTCTTCGATTTTTATTTTATTTTTTTGTTGTTTTAATTCATTTCTTTTTTTGACGGAAAAGTGTGTGTGTTGGGGAGGGAGGGGGGCAGCTAGACCTGACTTTCAGTGGTCAGACCCGCAAGAAAAAAGGCAGGATATGGGACAGAATGTGTAAGGGACAATGGCGCCACCCCATGAGGGCGAATTTGCAGGTGTATATAATGTATACAAATATAGTATACATATATTATATAAAATACATTGTATCATTTGGTAGAAGTGTGGGTGATTGTCGGGTAGAGGGGTGGGGGCTCTGTGGAGAAGATAGCTGACTGTATAATATACCCCCTCGCCCACACAGAGCTGTATTTTGAATGTGTTTTGTAAGAGTTGCATGAACTATGACTATGTAACTAATCATGGAATCATGAGCAAATTATTTGGAAAAACCTTCTGTGTTTGTCACATTCCGTTGTAGCTCATATTATTTCCTGGCACTGATTAATGTCTCTTATTTATTTTTTTCTATTTATGGTCACAATATTCAGTATTTATTCAATTCAAGAACCATTTAATTTGATTGCCTTCATATTTTATGTGAGATTCGACCGATGCCTCGTCCTCAAGGCCGGAAACAGCTGAAAAGGTACATAACCCTGTAACTGATGATACTAGACTAGAATGTTCGTTTGTCTCCCGTCGACAACAAGGCCTTCCGATTCACTGACAAAAGGCTTCAATTTTCTTAGTTGTTTATTATAATAATAATATAATAATGTAAATTATATAAAGTTAACATGTGTGTTTGTGTGTGTGTGTGTATATATATGTGAACTATTCTCAAAATGTGAGCATATGTTGAGTGCTCTAGCTTTTCTTCTATTCATAACAATCACCAAAAGAAAACTTGCATGAAATGAAGTGGGGGCTTTTCTTATTTGTTTGTTGTAATTGTTCTTTGTTGTTGTTGTTGCTGTTGTTGTTGCTGTTGTTGTTGTTGTTGTCGTCGTTACTGTTGTTGTTGTTGTTGTCATTGTTGCTGTTGTTGTTAAAAAGAAATTCCTAAATAAATTGTATCTATTTGGAAACCTGCAAAAGTTCACAACTATAAACGTAACGAATGATTTTTGAAAATTAAAGCTATACCTTTCTGTGCTTATAATCATAGTATTGTAAAGTGGGTTGCCTACAGGGCCTATTCTCATACCAATTTCACAATCAAAAGGAACTTAAATTCATATCTTTTAATTTAAAGTTGCGAACTTCGGACTCTATCTCATGATAGCAAAAATTCCAATTTTAATTTCGATTCACTTCTTGAGAGGGTTGAAAAGATTTTAAATCACTCATAGCCGCGTCAACCATTGAACACAACAGTTCTGAGAGAGGGATCACAACAGGACAGGCAGACAGAAATTAGAAAGGGATGGAAAAGAAGTAAGATTTACCAGTTGCTCATTAACTCTTTATCTCCAAGGGGGGGTAAACCCACTTTGACGGGGCCCTTTTTCGGTACTGAATCTAAAGGAAAGCGCCACTAAATTGGTAATTAAATCAAAACCAGTGAACCTTTTTTGATAATTCATCTAGTAAATGAAATCCCGATATAAGAAACCCATTTTCGACAATTTTCGAAAAGTAATTTGATGTCAAAGTCGTCTTAAAGAAATGTGTCCGAGCCGCTGTCAGCAACTCACCGGCTCAAGGGTTCTGACAGCGAGCCGCTGAGAATGACTTGCCGGAGATTATAAGTTAAACAAGTCATTACATGATTGTTTTCCCATTGTAAAGTACATTTTTAAGAAGAGGAAGAAAGGGTTAAGACAAAAAATAGGAAGAAAGAGGAAGTTTATGGAAAAGCTAAGGGGCAAATGACAAGCAAAAAAAAAAAGCCCACAAGCAGAAATTTAATGGTGTTACAAAAGAGTAACAAGATTAGAGGTGTTACAAGAAAGTAACAGTAAACATTTTTTTAAAGGAGGTCAGATAAGGAATACAGATGTTTGCTAGGAAAGAAGAAGCAAACCACACCAGAGCATCTGCTAACCACCCATAGAGAAGGTAAAGTACTGAGTAAGAAACCAAAGGGCCTGGATTTGCCAAAATTGGAGGATGTGGCCAGGAACAGGCAAGTGTAGCCTCGAATGTTCTCCGTCTTATGTACCTGACAGTATAGGGAGAGAGTGAGTAAGTAAGTAAGTAAGAAACCAAAAGAAAAAAAAGGGAAACAGTATGTTAAAAAAGGAGGAGAGATAAGGAAGAGAGATCTTTGACAGGAAAGAAGAATCAAACCACATCAAAGCATCCGCCAACCACCCATAGAGAAGGAAAGGAACTGCATGAGTAAGAAACCAAAAGGGAAACAGTACCAAACTTTTCAACTCACTTAGGCCGGTGTCCCCATCTCAGGTTGTGACTGTTTGAGTTGTTCAGCGCGCTGGACGGTCTACCAGAGTGTGGTGCCGGTCCCCCGAACTGATGGTCAAAGCCAATGCTGTCAGAATAAACTGTCCCATGTTCACTTGGCATGGTCCTGAAATTGTTGGTTGAAGGCATTAGAAATTGTGAATCAGGCTCTGGTCAGTTTTTGGGCATCTGGAATTATTGGTATATCATCTTAAAGCTTGTTCATTTGAACAAGGGAGGGGGTGGGGGGGGGGTAACTATATATATATAGAGAGAGAGAGAAATCTACCAACATATATATATTACCCATGCTCATTCTTCAGCCATCTGAGAATCTAGGAATCAAGTATTTGTATTGGAAGTGATTATTCACACCGGGTGTGCGCATAAGATTTCATTTTATTCACACCGGGTGAGCGCATAAGAATTAATATTATTCACACCGGGTGTGCAAATAAGAAATAATTTTATTCGCACAGGGTCGAGCCAACGTTGATTTTGGACCTCGTTTGTCACACCCGGGTATCCCACCTTTTGGCAAAGGCTTTAGATATTAAAACAACTGGACACTAGATCTAGATTATATCTAGATTTAGATCTAGATCTAGTATAACTTGTTTCAGATTTAGGGTTAAAGTAAACATGCACTCATATTTCTCTCTCTCTCTCTCTCTCTCTCTCTCTTTCTCTCTCTCTCCCTCTCTCTCTCTCTATCTCTCTCTCACTCTCTCTCTCTCTCTCTCTTTCTCTCTCTCTCTCTCTCTCTCTCTCTCTCTCTCTCTCTCTCTCTCTCTCTCGCTCTCTCTCTCTCGCTCTCTCTGTAGCGCAAGGAAAACAGAAAAAAGAGAGATTGGAGTGGAGTCATTATCATTGACACAATACACAACTTGAATTCCAATTTGAGTTGGAGGTTTTTTTTTATATCGCATTGCACAATTAGAATTAGATCTAAATTTCTAGAGACTCTAGATTCTAGCCTAGATTTTTAGATCTATCTTTGTCCCTACGCGAAAGAGGATGAAAAAGGGAAAAATTAGGAAATGCTAGATCTAGATAATTTCCATCCTTCTTTTGAGACACCCTGTGCCAATAATATTTTGTAGTATTCATAGTATTCACACACCCTGTGCGAATAACATTTCTAGTATTCACACAGTATTCACACACCCTGTGCGAATAGAATTTCACAATATTCACACAGTATTCACACACCTTGTGCGAATAAAATTCCATAGTATTCACACACCCTGTGCGAATACAATTCCATAGTATTCACATACCCTGTGATGTGCGAATAACTACAGCCTTTTGACGATGATTTGTATTAGTATCAGGTTATCACATTATAGGGTAGATTTTGTAGAGAAGTGTGTAAAGTAGGTCTATTTAATATCTAGATTCTATATCTAGATTCTAGATCTAGATTCATATCTAGTCTAGATCTAGATCTAATATCTAGATCTAGATTCTAGATCTAATCTAAAACTGAAAATGTGCTGATAAGGCGGCATAATGAAATTAATCTTCTGCTGATCATTTTCAACAATGAACATGTTTAGATTTCCACAGGAATAGAAGACTCACATGTCTAGATCTAGATCTAGATCTTATGTTTTACTTTTAGACTTGCACAATAAGTCAGAGTGCAATGTCATGTTGTTCATATACATATTCAATCACTCCTTCCAATTTACCAGCTCCTTTGCCTTTAAATGAAATGGCCCTCGCTCGACATTTTCCTCAACCGAGCGAACTCATTTACACTGATTTCGAAATAAAACATCACATGAAAATGTAAACACCCACCTATTCATTTCATTCCAGCAATAACTTCACTATTGACTACCCGACTGAGAGTAAAAATGGATAACATAGGAAAACTCTGTTAATCGGACACCACTGCATTCAAAAGCCATGGTGCGGCCATTTTGTTTCCAAGGAACCCAAACATCCGGTATACGGAACTAAAGGGGTTTCTTCGCACGAAGAGCGCTGATAAATAAGTAAAAAAATCTGTATAGAGGGAAATGATTCAATATTTTGGAAAACTGTATGGGATGGCTTAACGCCCCTTTCAACACATACAATGATAATAAATTATAATATTATTTATCATGTTAATTCTATCCTCCAGTTAAACTTTTATCTAAGACAGAAATGCAAGGCAAGAGGGCAAACACTGACGAAAATACTTCTCGCAGCTCCAATCAACGAATACTCGTGCGCCTCACACCATTGCAGTCCAGTATGACTGATTATTTTGGTACCAACCAAGGAGTTTAGAACTGTAAACTCCTTGGTACCAACTGAACTCATGCCGTTATTCCTATTTTGAAGAGTGGGCTTCCTTAAATAATCAGCGGGGTTTTTCTCCAAGACTAAAAAAGAAAAAGAAAATAATAAATGTCAGATCTCGAGCTACTGATCAAGATATATAGCCTATAGGCCTACCTTCTTCTGTGTGTTCTGTAAGTGCACAGGCACCTGCCTGAGTGTATTTTTGTGTTTATTGAGAGTGTGTGCACGTGCGAGTGTGTGTGTGTGTGTGTGTGTGTGCGCGCGCGCGCGTGTGTGTGTGTGTGTGTGTGAGTGTGTGTGTGTGTGTGTGTGTGTGTGTGTGTTGTGTGTGTGTGTGTGTGCAAGAAGTCCATGGGACAATCACTACTTTACAAATAGGCCTAGTAATTTTTTATTGGGGGGGGGGGGGTTGGGGGTTGAGTGTTTTACGGCGCTCGCAACTGCATAAGGTCAAATGAGCACGCAGGACACATTAAACATTTTAAGTGGGTAGAAAATTTTGAATTTTGCCCCGGTGGCGGCCGAAGCCTACTCTTATCGATTTTGGACCACCAAGGGATCTTTAACGTGCACAACTTGCACCAAGGACCTCCAGGATTATTCTTTCTTTGTCCGAGAAGGCTAGGTGTGGAATTTTCCTATAAGAAGATCAAGTGTGTGGCTGAAAGACAGCTGTAAGATGGAGCGAAAGAGTAGCAGTAGAGAGGCTTCAAAAAGAGTCATGAACTCAGGGGACGGGCAAAGGAGGTGACGGGTGGGAGCAGGAAGTGGAGACGAAAGCAGACGGCAGAACATTGTTAGAAAGCAGGAAAGGATGTGAAAGGCGCTATCCGGATTCGAACCTGGGACCTATTGAAAGAGAGGCGAACAGTTTAACCTCTAGGCCACGAGAGCTCCCAAATTGTACTTCAAATACCGAGAAAATGTGAAATGGGCTTAGACGAAAAGAGGAGCTTGGGGGAGAAGAGTAGAGGTACTAAATGAGTATGATGAATTGTTGTAATTACTAAACACTCAATTTAAAAAAAAAAAAATTTTTTTGAAGACGAGTAGGAACGCCAAAAAGGGAAGAAAAAACAAAGAGAGCAGGCAGAGAAGGAGAAAGAGGAGGAGGAGAAGAGAAGAATTCAGGATAAGAAGGTGAACGCTTTGGTTGTGGCATCACAGAAGAAAAAAGAGGACGAAGATCCCTCTTTCTCGGGAGAAGAGCCGGTGTATGACGACAGCTCCGATGATTGTCAGGACATTACGGTTGACTGAGCTGGGTGTTGAGCCACCACCTTCAAGACAAGTGCATACTTTGTGACAAGTGGTGGCACACCAACTGTGTCAAACAGATGGACCTGAAGGACAATTTGACTCAGGAAGACCTGCATGCCGTGAACATGGTGTTCTTTTGCTGTGTTGACGAATCTCCCCATCCCAATTTGTGTCACACAAATAATGTGAACAATATCTTTGTTTATCCATATGCACTTAGATCTACAGGTAGATCTACTTTGCTTTTCTTATATCACTTAATTCATGATTTTCAGAGTTATCTACAGTTACAGTCACTAAAGATTACTGTTTACATTCTAAGTGTTGGCTTCGGTTATTTTTTGTTTTCTTTCTATTTTGGCTGTACCAAAAAATTGAGCGTCACTTTTAAAACTAACTCTTTTGTAATTTGTAAGAACCTTTCCTCCTTTGTGATTAGAAAATCATACGTTACCCTATAAGATTCATAATAAGAAGTTATTAGGGCATGTTGCAAGACCCGCCATATCCTAGCGCGCAGCGCCTCCATAAAACGCGTAACCCTCCTGCAGGAACGCGCATCCCCGCTGATTGTCTCACACACCCGCCCTCACTTTGCCACACAAATTCCACTACTGGGGGGAGAAGGGCAAAAGAAGCAGGCATAGCACGCTGGGACAACGATAGCAGACAAAATTTGCTTCTCATCAGTTATTGTGGGGTTACCTCCCCTCTGACCGGGGCCCGACAAAGTGGCTTTTTCAGCTTTGGGTAGCGCGGACTACCGCCTCCACTCTACTACTACTACATTGTAGGCCTACTATTACTACTACAAAATTGTAGGCCTACCTACTACTACTACTACTACTACTACTACTACTACTACTACTACTACTACTACTACTACTACTACTACTACTACTACTACTACTACTGCGACTTACACGACTACTACTGCTGCTGCTGCTGCTGCTCCTACTGCTGTTGCTACGACTACTGCTACTAATAATAATAATTACCTTTATGTTAATATTAATGATAATATATGATTTGACGTACACAATATTTTATAGCCATACCACTTCTTGCCATACCCCCCCCCCCCCCTTCCCCTTTTTCTCCTGTCTTCCCGGTTTGTTTTTATCGCACAGTTGGGCATAATGACGCAGATGCGCGCACCTTTGTTACCCTAGCTTGTAGTCCTTAGATCTTACATTATTTTTTGTATGTTCCTGATGAAGCCCTGTACCGGGCGAAACGTTGAACATTTATAAAATTTGGAAATTCTACAAGTCTCCGCCCTTTTTTATTTCTTGCTATTTACAATGGCGGTGGTGGTGGTGATGGTGAAAAAGCCATTAGTTAATCATTAAAGAGAATACTGGTCTGACTTTATTAAAACAGAGGATATCTTATTTTAGATGTAGGACTAAAATATTTTGAGAAATACGTGTATTATTATTTTCGCTGTTTACGGAGAAGTCTCGGAGTTTATGATATCACAGTAATTATTGATTTTAACCATCACTTTATTGTGTGTCGTGTTTTATTTACTTTGCAGCTTATTTCAAAGTCATTTAGGACTTCGCTTCATCAGCTTACACCCCCCCCCCCCAAAAAAAAGAGGGAAAAAAAAACACCCGCTCCATAATATATTATGTAGGTCTAAACAATTGACTGATTAAACGTGTGCATTGCGTCAAAGAGAAGATAATGATTATGCTGATTTAGCCAAAATAATACACCTTCATGTTTTACAGGCCGTCCATGCGTAGCCAGTAACCGCCGACCTGAAGAGCCTATGAGATCTGAGAACCTCCTGACATAATCGGCTTATTATGAGAAAGCGACCCAGATTGGTTAAGTAGACGGATCGCTATACCCGCGGTAGAGCAGAACGAGCCAAACACGAAAGAATTGGGTTACTTTATTGAAACACTTCTCATCTTCCGAACTTTTAATATAAATAGTATGACCTATTTACGTCGTAAGTACCATAGAACCCTTACTAAAGCTAAACATGTATTTTAATTTATTTTATTTTTCTTTAGACTGGGATTTCTGAAACGCAGGGAATGGGTTTTTACTCCCGGCCTGCTCCACTACTCAATTCTTGGGCCTGGTAGTGGAGGGGTTAAATTGCACTTTTTCGTGCGTAGGTGATGTTAAAATGTGAATCTTTGATGGAGCTTTGGGAGGGTGTAAGAATCGAATGTTCTCAAAATTTTTGACTTATCAAGGGAATTGCTTGCGAAAGCGACGATAAGGTGGAATAAATAATTGTCGTCTGTTGCTCAAGCAATAGTAAGTCCAGCAATATTTCCATCCAGAGATAGAGAGAGAGAGAGAGAGAGAAAGAGAGAGAGAGAGAGAGAGAGAGAGAGAGAGAGAGAGAGA
>NW_004797609.1:807363-809290 GCF_000002075.1 Aplysia californica
TCATCATCATCATCATCATCATCATCATCATCATCATCATCATCATCATCATCATCATCATCATCATCATCATCATCATCATCATCATCATCATCACCATTGCCTTGCTAACCCTACATCAGGGTATAGGCCACGGACAAACGATTTCCACCTTTCTCAATCCTGGGCTTACTTCTTGATGTCATTCCATGTCTTCCCTCTTTTCTGTACTTCAATATACTATAGCAACTACATATCAACATCTACAACACTAATAAAAGAAGGCCACGACAACAGCAACAGCAAAAATAGCAGTTTTGATGAAAAACCTCTTCCCTTCCAGCCCGGCTATTTATTATCTCCCGCTCTCTCGAGAGCCTCAAGCTGATTTCATGATAAAGTAGTCAAAGGGTTAGTTATTACAAATTTAATAACAGGTAACGGGTTTTTTAAAAGTTTGTTCGTTTGCTTGTCTGTTTTTTTTTAATTAGCTGAATTTTTAAATACTTGAAAGTGCTTGGTTGTGTTTCTGTTAATAATACATCTCGCTGAGTAATATTATACCCACGCGAGACTCCCCCCCCCTCCAATAATCTCTCCTGCGTGTATTCATAGAATACATGTCATCATACCTCATGGCCCACTGCACAATGCAGAGGCAGAGGGATTTCTTTTTTAATTTGGCGAGGACATTTTTAGATTTTCACAGCACACCTGCAGAAGAATTCATCCCATCCGTATTATTATTACGCATTGTTATATTATGTTGTAAAATTGCAGGATATGAAACCAGGTTAAAAATATGTTTGTTTTATCTTTTTTCTTTGCTTACCGGTATAACAATATGTAAGCATACGCCTAATGTCTGGACTTGATATCAAAGTGTTGCGGGCGTTGCAACTCTATAACATAATACGTGTATTATTAAGTGAGGCATCGTGGTGAAATCAGGCGCTCGTCAAAATAATTAGATCAAAGAAATCGATTTTGTTTTGTCCGATGGGCATTTTTTCCCTCAATTTATTTTCTTCTTTATTTTTTTTTCTTTTTTTTTGCTCAACACCTTCTATGTCCATTTAAAAAGCCAATTTTGTGTGGATTTTACCGGAATAAAACCCACTGACTTAAGGCATAAAAAAGTAATTTTTCCATTTCCAAGGACTCTCAGGCTTGAGAGTGGAAATTACACAACTTTGGTAAAACCCTGTCTTACATATTATATATCATGATCAAGAATCAGGTAGGCTTCCAGTGCGCGGGGGTCTCAGAAAGACCATGTCCTTTTCTTTGGTACCGTGACAAAAAGATCTGGACAGAACTTGAGGACGGCACAGATTTGACCAAAACACAGCTTGTCCACCTTCTTCGTAACTTCTTTGCTTCTATTCTCAAGGGTGTTTCAACTGCTACCATAGAAACAGAGCAGTGGGGGTTCTCGTGGCCTCATACTGTTCTGTCGTCAGCTTTTGGCTCCACTTTTGGCTCCGACCTCCCTCACCTCCTTTCCCCCCCCTCTGGGCTCCTGACTCTTTCTTCAACCTTTCTACTGTTACTCCTTATCTTCTTGTTACTGCTGTCTTTCAGCCACACCCCTGATCCTCTGGTAGGAAAGATCTACACCTAGCCTTCTCAGACAGGGGCGAAAAATCTCGGAGGTCCCGTTTGCAAGTTGCGCACGTTGAAGATGCCTTGGTTGTCCAAAATTGATTAGTAGGCTTCGCCGCTACCCTGGCAAAATTCAAAATTTCCTACTCATTAAAAATGTTTAACGTGTCCCACGCTTCTCATATGACTTTATGTTCTCCGGACCTTATGCGGTTGCGAGCGCCGTTAAACACTAACAAAAGAGAGAAAAGAAAGACATTGGAGTATGTCAAACCAGACTGCAATGACCCCAGCTCTCCCTTGGCGTGATAGTGACCTCAGAGAGAGGCCGTTTCTCCCCCCC
>NW_004797609.1:810162-811625 GCF_000002075.1 Aplysia californica
ATAATAATAATATATAAATGACATTTATATAACGCTCAACCACGATTAAAGTACACAGGCTTTGAGCGCTTTACAAAACAGTACAAAGTAGGCTACAACAGTAACCCAAAACGTTGTGTTCTGACTAAAAGAAAATCACTCCAATGTTCATCTAATTAATTTAAAAACAGAAACGACTTCAACTGACATTTGAATGATAAAAAAATTTGATCTGTCTTAAAGTACTTTGTAAAACATTCCAGATCTTGGGGCCTTGGAATTCAAATGCACTTTCAGCCATTGTTTTTAAGTTTCATAGATGGTAAAATCAATTTATTTTTGTCAGCTGATTACCTTACACTGCGAGTTGAAATGTACAGTCTTAACAGATTTGAAAAATATGATGGTGCATTATCATTCAAACATTTGTGACATAGGGTGGCCAACGTGTACACAATTCTTTTCTCAACAGGAAACCAATGCAATGTCTGTAAAAAAGAGGTTTTTCAGTCTCGCTTTCTTTTCCGCAAAACTAAACGTGCAGCATTGTTTTGGACAGTTTGAAGTCTTTTAATTTTTTTTCAGTGAAATTCCTGATAACAAGGAGTTACAATAATCGAGTTTTGATAAAATTAAGCTAGTTACTAGTAAAGCAGTATACTTATTATTGATCAAATGACGTATTTTACTAATGTTTATTATTTCTAGATACATGTAGCTGATCAGATGATTTACCTAGGCCGACATGGACGAACTGGAATCAAAATAGAAGCCAAGATTATTAACTTTTCTTGAAAATGCAATTTCTGCACCACGTATAGTCATGTGATCGTGGGCAACCCCTTTAACAGACTTTGCATTGCCTGCCAGAATGACTTCTGTTTCATCATCATTCTACTTCAATTTGTTTCTGTTCATCCAGTTTTTCACTGAGGCCTTACAATTTTCAGCACGATGGACAAGTTCATTTAAGCTGGTAAACATTGTTGAACCATATATTTAGGGTATCATCAGAATAGAAACTTTAAGTCATACTTAACTATTTCCTTGACTAGTGGTTAAGTATAAATGGTGAACAAAACTGGACCGAGGACTAAGCTCTGGGGGACCACATGCTAAAGAGCTTGATCTGATGACTTAAGCCCTTTAATAACAACCGACTGGTATCGATTTGACAGGTAAGAACAAAACCAGTTAAAGGCTAAAGGGCAATCTAGGATAATCCAAAAGACACTTCCAATCCCGTCAATAAAATATGATGGTCAATTGTATCAAAAACTGCTGATAAATTGAAAAGGCTCAGCAAAACAACTTTTCCTGAATCACAGTCAGTAAGCATGCCATTCATGACTATAAGAAATGCTGTTTCTGCGCTGTGGTCAGACTGGAATGGCTCTAACAGATTGTTCTATTGTATGTGATGACAAAGCCCTGTCATTCTCTCTGTATGTGTGTGTGTGTGTGTGTGTGTGTGTGTGTGTGTG
>NW_004797609.1:814655-816466 GCF_000002075.1 Aplysia californica
TGGAGGATGTGGGGGCGTTTATGGATTTTTTTTGTGATTTAGTTTTTTTGCTTAAATAGGGGTGACTAAATGCAAAATAGGTTTAATTTCTAATGCCAAAGTCGAGCAGTCTTGTTTTTTCACAGTAGTACCTTTTGAAGGCATTTTCAAATAGTATAGTCTGGGAATGTTGCTGCTACCAGAATTGAAGTAGGCCTATCTGAATATTCAGACTCAAAAAATATCTAGATTCTAGCTCTAAAAATTGAATTCGATGCAAAAATGCCTCTACTTCCCAGTCATCCTCGCAGAATGATACAAGGAAAGATGATGCCGAACTCTCGAAAATAACCAGAAATTCTCGAAAATTGAAACCGTGAATAGAGAGGTCAAGTTTATTTTCTCGAGCATTCGAAATAGTCACTTCGTTAAACTTGTTTTAAGATCTAGATCTGGATCTCTGGGTTTCTAGATTCCTAGATTTAGATTAAGTTTTTATGTGGAGATCTTGGTAGTGTAAATTTACACACAGTTGTGTATAGGGATAAGTCTTGTTTATTAGGATTAGGTTTAGACCAGGTATGATTATTATATAATTATTATTATAGAGGGCCTCTATTGATTTTACCTGGCTTAAAGGTCAAGGCAGGGCGTGATGGAATATCATGAAACTTAGCCTACACTGTAGGATAATTTTATACTTTACACTTTAGAGGAACACTTTATTTATTATCTGCGTAACTCTGTGGTTTATTTTATGTGGGGACTTTTTCAATTTGAACGTTTCATTTTATGTATTTAATATGTATTGGTGTATTACTATCACCCTTTCTGATTTTCTTTCTTTTCTTAATATTCTCTTGTTTAAACAATTTTTTGAAAGATAGGACTAGCCTAGTAAAGCAAATTTATGCATAGGCCCTAGTCATATTTTTGTAGCCCTGATAGTTATTAAATCAGGAGGTGAGGTTTTTTGCAGAGCAAGAGTTTTACTAATTTAACAGACTTTGAAGATTTGAATTTCATCAGGAAAATATATATCATTATGTCTGTCAGGCCTGGGCCTTCTTATTTTGTGTTGCTTTTTGATGAGGGCTGTGATTGGCTGTAATATAATATGAGTTCCTTATAGGTATAGGCCTACTTGGCAACTATAGAGACTTCACTTTCACTTTAAAAACTGTTAGCGGCCTAGTAAAGCTCTTGGAGTAGCAACCGTAAAGTTGTGGGTTTGAATCTCGTCACAGGCCTGATGTTGTGTCCTTGGAAAAGCACTTTATTATCTAATTTAAATTAATTTTGCTCTCTTCATCCAATAATGATAATGATGATGATAATAATAACAAACAATTGGACCTGCTCTTAAAGAACAATGATAATAATAATAATAATAATAATAATATAATTGCCTTTATACAATGCATCATTCTTTACAACATGCTCTCTATGTGTGCTTTCTAGTAGTATTACCATGGCAGACATTTTAAATAGGCCTACACTCAGAAACATTCCCAGCTTCCTGAAAAGCGTACTGAGGAAGCTGCTGATTTCAAGCACTCAAACACTAACAAACTTACTGGATCTTTCGCCGTCTGTAGCTGGGTATCCTATCCCATCTGGGTGAAGTGAGAAAAATTTGAGTAAATAAAGTCTTTCCCAGGGACATAACTTTAGCTCTCTGATGGGATTTGAACCCATGACCTTATGGTTGAGATTCCAAGAGCCTTTTTATAACCACTAGACCGCCTCTGTACAATACAGAATCATCACTCAACTGACAAATCAAAAGGCAGAAAATACACAATATGAGACCTTTTAAGACACCTCCCCCC
>NW_004797609.1:816588-818585 GCF_000002075.1 Aplysia californica
CACTCACACACACACACACACACACACACACACACACACACACACACACACACACACACACACACTCAGTTTAGCAATCGATCAAGACTCCTTTGTTTAATTTTAGATGTTGTGTGTTAGCAAGTGCTGACATGTTTTGTTTTTACTGCTGTCCTTACGTGTATATAAATGTATGGCTGTGATGTTTGAACTGGTTTTTCTTGTTACTGTGAAATATTTTATCCTGGGAGAATGATTTCTTACTTTTCAGTGATCATGTAATTGATGTAAAGCGCTCAGAGCTTATACTAATATGGAATAGAGAGCTATATATTATGAAATTTATGATGATTATTATTATATATAATTAGTAAAGATAACAAGTAAGATGTCATTTGCAGTGTTCATCGGATTGAAAGTAATTAAGGAAAAGAAAATTAATTTTTAAAATAGCCTTTAATAAAAAGAATGGCACAACCAGCACTCACAAAAGAAGAAAAATTAAGTGAAAAGATGAGAGAGAAACAGAAATATAATTAGTCGTGAAAAAAAACCCCTTTCTTTTACTGGATGTGACATAGGAGAAGACTGCCGAGGGACGAGTTCTTTTAGAAGGGATATCAAAAACATGATCAGTTGGAACAAGTCGTGTAATGAGCATTGACGCCCTAGATTGTACAATTTTTCAAATTGACGGAAGGACTTCCGTTACGAGCGACCACCCCAACAACATAATAAAGAAGAGACCTAGATCTAACCCCCTAACCCTGACCCAACCCCTACCCTTACCTCTACCCCTACCCCTACCCTTACCCTTACCCCAAACTCTAACCTTACCCTTACCCCAAACTCTAACCCTAACCCACTATTCTACTCTTGTTTCTTGTGGTCACTTGTGACGGAAGTCCCCCAAAATTGAGCTCTGCCCAGGTTCATCAAATTTGACCTAGACATTTAATAGGGCTTACTGCATTCGTGCGCAAACCAAAGATCAGCATCCCAATGGGTAATCATTGCTGTCTAAGTGGCTGTTGGCCACAATTTCATCCAACTGTGACTGATCGTGATCTAGAAGTTTAGGTCTAACATGTTTATTTTCAGAGGATTTGATAAAATGGTAGCTTTTGCACGAGTACATATGAGAGAAAAAATCTGGCTGTTGTTGACTGTTCACACTCGCATTATTTTACACATGATTTGAAGCTTTCTGAAATGTGTGTTGGGCATCAAGTTGTAAAAACCTTTTGACTTTGACCAGTATTTTTGCTTTTTTTGTGTGGTAGTATAGTACATTAAGGAATGAGAATGGAAGCTGAACTGCTCTTTTGTCTTTGTTTTCTTAGAATCAATCCTTTTTTTTTTGCTGCGGGAGATCGGTGGAATGGAACGGAATAAATATAAAAGTATCCGTTTTGCTTTGATATTGTAAGCCAAAACACAAAATTCTTAACCGTCTTGTTCATATCCAAGTTCTCTTGAGGGAGCCTAATTGATAAAAATGTTAAGTTAGTACACTTGTGACTGAACTAATGGGATATATTTTTCACTCAAGACATTAAACAAAAAATACTTGATAAATGCGAAATCTACAGACGTCAGTACGTCAGTCGTTTTAATGTGAAAAGACTGAGGACTACAGGCTACATGTTATTACAATTGATAGAATATTTTTTTTATATAAAAAAATTAAAAATCCAGTTCTCACATCAGAACACCACTCAAAGTTGTCCTGCTTTGACAGAAGTCACATTTAACAACCATTTTGACACAGTGTACCTATCTGTGTCTGTGTACACATATTTCATAGTCACACTGACCTGGCCCTGACGGTTGAGGCAGGAGATTGATCTTGACTGAAGATGAAGACCTGATCTTTTTATAGTTTCTGATGTCAATGTGGTTGTTGTTGCTGTTGTTGTTGTTGCTGTTGTTGTTGTTGCTGCTGTTGTTACATAGTTGTTGTTCCTTCTTCTTCTTCCTTTTCTTCTTCTTCTTTTTCTTCTTCTTCTTCTTCTTCT
>NW_004797610.1:0-9684 GCF_000002075.1 Aplysia californica
GATAGAGAGAGAGAGATTGAGAGATCGAGAGGGGGGGAGAGGAGGCAGAGAGACAGACAGACAGAGAAGGCTATAGAGAGTGAGACAGAGAGAAAGAGGCAGATAGACAGACAGACAGACAGCGCAGAGGATGAGCATGGAAGCCAAAGAGAGAAGAAGGAAAAATAAAGAAAATTAAACCAATGAGAATAAATCAGGGTTGTCATTGAGGATTTTGCAAAATCACTAGATCGAGACAGATTTCATGAAAAACTTCAATATTTTGTTAAAAAAATCTCTAGATTCTTTTAAAAAGCTTGCCCCCCCCCCCCAAATGAAAACTCATCAGTTTTGTTAAACAATAAATTCTCAAGGCCCAGCTTAAGAGCTCTGGCAACCCTGGGATAAATCAAAGAGTCAGTTATTTACTATCTTTGGATAAATCTCACACACATATCGATGTTTAGAACAGGTTTTGATACCGATACCAATACCTATAGAGGCAATGATGTATCATAATTGTTGGTATCTAAGTACCTAGGTCGATACCTGGCCACCACTACCCGACCGACACATTAGCCAGCCCAACAATGATTTAATTTAATTAAGCTCAACGAACGTGAAAAACAAAGTTATCCAGGACCCGGACATTTCATTTGCTAGATCTAGACCTAGGTTCAACGCCCTTACAGACCCCTTGAAAACCAAAAGCTGAAACCGAGACTCGAAACCGAAACCGAAATTTGAGGCGTGATTCTCGAGTACGTGGCCTACTGATTGTCTGGGGTTTTGTTTCGAGGTTTGAAGTACTCCCGTTTTCACCTGATTGTCCTTGATCTAGATCTTATAAATATTTCAGCCGCTTGTTGACAGGTCCGGATAGTTGTCCTGAAAGTGGCATAATATCTAGACTCTAGCTAGGCCTCGGCTATAGCCTCTCCGAAACGTTGGATTACTCAGAATAAAACTGATGAGCTTGATGCACTGGCTTCCAAGTAATCCAAGTCGGACAACTGACAAGACAATTTTGTGTTCAACAGACTGGCAGTAGATCTAGACTCTAGATCTTTCTAGAATCTAGATTAGTAACCCCACTCTTGCGTTGACTTTTGCTCCGTTACCGAAGGCCTGACCGAAATTCTTGCTGAGGCGCACGTAGATCTAAATCTAGATTCTAGATCTAGACTAGATTAGATCTACGACCAGTGCCAATACTTCGGTAAGTTTTGTCAGAAATTCCTGATCATTCTCAAAGTTTTTTGATTCAGCAAATTTTTACTTATGGACCTGCATGCAAAAGCACCAATTTTGGCGCTTTTTCGGTAGTTCCCACCCCGCAATTTTATTCACGGGTTTGGGCCACAAGAGTAGGGCGGTTTCAGGGCTAATAAAAATAGGAAGGGGGGTTTCAGGGGGGCATGCCTCCCTGAATTTTACCATAATTTAATGTTTTGCAGTTGTTAGGTTTGATATCTTAGCTCACCGCGAATCAAACGTATAGATCTAAATCTAGATCTAGATCTAGATTTAGATGTAGGTCAGGCTCAAATAAAGGGGGGTGGGAACTACCGAAAAAGATCTAGATCTAGAATCTAGAGATCTAGATCTAGATCTAGATTCTAGGTCTAGAATCTAGATCTACATTTATTTTGGGCGCTGAACTAAAAAATCATCATAAAATGGCCAAGAAAATTGCGGCAAATCAATGTTTTTCGAAACTCGGGTCACGGTTCATGAATTCTTCCTACTCTTCCCATGAAGAATCACTCTGCATGGAACTCGGGATTTTTGTCTGTTGTCTTTGCGAATGAGGAGGATAAAGATGAGCGGCTTGGCTCTCGAAAAAACTGAAGCAATTATACTTAACGTGCTTAAGTATATAAATTATATAAGATCACGGATAGATTGTAGCCTTCTTGGACCTGATGCGGGAACGCTTTGCACCCACTCTTTGTCAATAGATAGGCTATTATAATATAATCCCGCCACGACCATTTTATTTTGAGTGTGGATTGTTGAATCATGTTGTAGGCCTAGATCTAGATCCTAGAATCTACACATCATAATCATAGATCTATAGGCCTACATGAACAAAACTTTCTGAATGGCTGATCATATAGGCCTATAATTATACTGCGGCTGGCTCAGGCTGTGGTGCACTTTCCAGCACTCTATACCATGACATAGGATAGTTATAGTTCCTTGGCAAATATATCATTGGAAGTGACCAAGGCCAAGGGGTGTCTTTAAATCCTTCTTTCGTCAATGTCTCCTGTCAGTGCGGTGTGATAACAAAATGGTGTTTAGACAATCTCTCGCACCTGCAAACAGCAAAGTTTGCGTCACGAGTGCCTCAATACATTCGGTTAAGAAGCCGACCTGTTTTGCACTTTCAACGTATTATCAGCATTTCGTCAATCTCTGTCTGGACACCAGGTACACCTAGCCTTCTGCTTAGTAAACTTCTTGTTCGTTACTTTTGAACAAAATGACCGTTCTACTGAAGTTTTCTTGGATATTTTGACGCAATCCAGTTTTGTGATCCCAGTAGTGATTTAAAAAGTGTATTACATACAGTCCACTCTTCTAGGAGGGGAGGCAGCAACCAATTTAAAATGTTTTCTTGTAGACAAAAACAGAGAACTCACTATACAGTCGAATATGCCGTGATGGCCACCTGTATAAACGGACTCTTTAATTTCCATTTCCCCCTTGTGTTTTTTTCTATAGCACTGTGTAAAACCATAACCTGTCCATTGTGGTCGCGGCCACTATATTATATCAACGAAGAACCCAAAACACCTGTCTAAGATGGCCAGGCAAATCTCTCATTTCCCGGCGCTTTATCATAAATTATTATTCGTAACCTGATGCTGTCGACAAGTCATCATAGTCACCAGTCATTGTTGTTCATACCTCCAATGAATACCAATAGTGTTGCCCTGGGCCCTCCCACTGTTTATGCAAGCTGACCAGTTGGTAACAAATTTTCAGTTGCTGGTGTGGGAAGCATATGTGATCCATCATAACCTCTAAGCCCCGCATCACAACTGACCTTACCGTTATCATTTTATAAGTGAAATGAGCAGTTGTTCTGTTTACCCTCAGTAACAATGTAGATCTACATTAAGATGAACTTTGCGACTAAAGTGTTGCTCGTTCGCTGAGAGGTGGCAACACATTTTTATGTTACCATGGCACTCAGTCTTCCTCGTCTGACACATTTTGTGCACAAAATCAGCTGAAAGAAAACTGACATAACAACACAAAAAATAACAACAACCCTTCTTATCCTCCCCCCCTCCCCCTTTTTTTTTTGCAAAAGAAAAAAAATCAATTACCCTTTCGACAACCTGCAACCACCACCGAGTTGGGACCTCAGAAAGGCAGGGTATTTTTTCTTCGTTTTGACCAGTCAGGGCAATGATGGCTACCTGTCTAGGACGGCCACTTTTCTTTTTGACAATGAGTGGCTGTCTTACACTGGTTTGACAGTATTTCCCTTTTTTACTTTTTGATATTATAGAGCTGAATCTGCAGTGCCAGGTATATTGACTTGGGCAAAATGTGCAAAGTCCACCACACATAGGACATATGACTTTGTCTCATAGAAATCCTTGGTTAGCTAAATAATCAATGCTTTCCTTGTCATTGTCAATGAAATATATGCGAAATAGTCTATTGAGCAAGAAGGACAAGAACTTGTAGAAACGCAAGAGGCCATTAACGAGCCACTACACAAAAACAATCCATCACACAACTATTCTCAAGACACCAACATCCAACGAATAATGAGCGATGCTAGCATGCCCCTGTATAGTTTGTCTCTTTTTGCCTTCTATTTTTTCAATTTTCAGTGACTTTTTATATTTTTCTGGTACTGTGGTGTCCACTGAACAACAATACTCAGATCAGAGCTAACTCTGCTTGACAGGAACCTAACTTTGTGTAATGGAATTTTCTTGTATAAGTAACCCCCTTGAACTTTAACAGCCATCTTTTCCCATTACTGCAACCTTTGTTTTTATAATTGTCTGACATATATATATCACGTGTGTGTGTGCGTGCGCTCGTGCTCTTGTATGTGTGTTTGTGTGAGGGGGTGGGTGGGTGGAAGTAGATACCCTCTTTGGAAATTTCAGTTTGCAGCAACCTCCGCCTAGAGCAACCAAGGTTTGTGTGTTTATCAAGGCCAAGGGGGTTACTGTTACATGGAAACCACCGTGTTTAGATCACAGGGCTCAAAAATACATGATGCGAACTACTGTTTCATTTTTTTTGGCTCATTACTTGAGTAAACAAAATGGATTTTTAAAAAAAGAATCATTAAATTAAGTTTGTCTAGTTTAGTAATTGCTCGATAAAAACAATGAGCCTTACAATAAAAACACCCGAGAGGTGGTATCATTAGGCTGTTATGAAGTAGTGTGTGATGGGGGCCTTGAGTTTTATGAAATTAACAGCCTGCTTTGAGTCAACAATGAAGACTGGCAGAAACAATGAATTTCTCTTTACAAGTCAATATAATCAGTTATACTTCAGGGTTGAGATGGAGAGCATCCATATTATCCATACCTTCATATTGCATTCTCAGCTCTGGTGAGCTGGCCACATTCATCACATGGATGAGTTTTACCTTCCTAAGAGACTACTCTGTTGTGAGCTGATTTCAGACAAACGCTCATTCGTAGGATTTTAAAAAATGCAATGAACAAAGATATAATATATATGCTGAAGGAATTCCTGAAAAGATGATATTCCCCATACCACATGGAAAGAAAATGTTCAAGACCCTGTCTGGTGCTCCTGAATAGGATGTGGAGTTGCTGAATTTGAAGAGAGACGCATCAGGTACAAGGAACAGTTGAGATGTCAGCTGAGAAAAGACTGCAAGAACCTGATCCAGTACCACAATCCCGTGCCTCCATTGCAAAATACATTTCCGAGCGAGGGTCAGCCTGGTCAGCCATCTCCACACTCGCCTCTCCCCCCCCCCCCCCCCCCCCCCCCCCCCCCCCCCCCCCTTCCCTCCCGATGTGAAGTCAAGGTCATCTTCACCTGTAAAGTAAAGGATAAGCATCATTACTACGGGTTAAAAGCCAATGGACAGGCCATCGGGCTTACTGCGTTGTTAGTGTTAGAATGGATCATGAAGAGTAGCTCCTGGATGATATTGGAAGGTTCATCATCCGACTTGATTGCACTTGATGTTACTTCCTGGACTCTTGATAAGAAAATGTTTCTTTGTAGTCTTAATAGTCTTATGTTGCTTGCGCAAATTTCCAGAGATCTGTCAGCACAATTTGAGCAAAGTTTGCATAGGCAAGGACATAACTTGATAAACAAGTCGAAGCACTATGACCAGTTCTTTGCATTTGGAAGTTATCTAAATGCCCAATGTCTTATGTCATAATTTCCTGTGGTTTACCTGGTTTTCAGCAACTTTTACTTTTATATAGATACCATGAATTAGTCTTTAGATCAATAATACCTGGTCATAATAAGAAAGCAAAATTTAATTTGATGTGTCTTTGACTCAGTTTCCTTTCATGGACATTTGCTATTTGTTATATTATTTGCATTTTAAAATTTTGACTGAAACTAATTTAATTCCACATGTTCATGAAGCGTTAGTACAAGTAGGCCTACCTGAGCTGTTTTTCTTAATTGTGAAAGTCAGTCATTTTGTATGTCACTATAGTAATACAGTAGTCTCTAGAGTGAAAAGTTGAGATCAATAAACTGTCCGTTGCGTCAAAGAATAACCATTATCGTAAATGTGATCACATACACGTTGTAAAACTCGATGAAACGATACAATGTTTGCCCCAGACGGGATCACACCGGGGTGTGAACTGACCGACGCGTTTGTTTTCCCCACGCATCGCACTCACAACTGAGCTCGCCACCTAAACTTGCATCGCTCGCTGGGTGGGTAGGGCCTACACGTTCGCTCCAGGCAGGATCATATCGAACCGTGAACTCTTCCTTGACCATTGCAACAGTTGTCTCTACTCCCGAATTTGCGAGACAGACTGAATTTTAATTGGTGGGTTCACAACGTAATGGTGTGTAACGACAAAGGCGGTTTGGAGGGGGGAGGGGGGGGACTCGGTCAGAGATGGAAAGCTATAAATTTTTGACAGGTTAAGAGGAGGGGCAACTGGATAAGCGTAGGTCTTGAGACTCATGATAGGATAATAAGTGAAAATGGCACGCCACATCCCACTATGCACCGTGATAGGTCATCAAGGTTAACCACTCTTTGCTCGCCATACGTCATAAACCCACCAAGCGGTCACGTCAGTTCATTGTAGAGTGGAGGGAGATCATTTTACCGATTGTGAGCCTTAACATGGGTCACCATAGATTCTTCCCTGGATCCCGGTTCGCCTAAGATCCTGCATTTCCTTGCTCCCGAGCACCGGGATCTTAGGCGGAGACTACTGTAGTAGCAATGGTTTATAATATACACTAGAAAGGAAAAAGAGCTTAAATTCTTAATGATCCACTTTTAATGTGCAGTGCGATGTGTTTTTGATGAAAAACTTGTTGAAATAGATCATGTATATATGTAATTACTGAGTTGGGACCCTTTTAGAAAAGGTTAAATAATTTTGTGATAATTCACACAAAAACATGACATTCTGTTACAGACGCAGCCTATGAAGCAGACATGGCATCTGAGAATTTGAATTATGATCAAATTACAACAATTTTGGAGGCCTTGTATGACACTTTCAACAAGTATCTCCAGCCGAGTGTTGTTGCACAGTACATGAAAGGTATTTACTAAGTTTTTCAGCTTATATTATATTGGAAATGACGGTTGTTCCATACAGGTTTTTTTGGTTTTAAGTACCGTCGTAAAGTTCGGTTTATAAGCCGCATTTTTTTTCTCAGCTTTAAACCCTGCGGCTTAAACAATGATTGATGTGGCTTGTTTGCAGATTTTTCTGATTGCTTCACTACCTCATCTTTTCTCTGCTCCATGTTAACTGTTCACATTTACACTCCTTGTTCAAGTGTTAGTGCCAATTAACGTGTTAACTTTTCACATTTTTACAGTGCTGTTAAAGTGCTAACTGCTCACATTCTAAATCCAAGCCGCACTCATTGAAGCATTTAGATAATTTTCTCAAACATACAGCCTCATCATGCTGAAAACGCGAAGAAATGCCTACGAAGCTACTTTCAAGTTGAACAGTACTCAATCTGTTCAACTCTTACACTGAAGAAGATTTCAGCGGGTTCAGTGGACAGGATGATGATGACACCTAGTAAATGTGATGTACATATCTGTGTTGTATAATCTGCTGCTGCTGATAAACCTGTGCAGCTTATTTGTGCAAAAAGCCCTATTTAAAAAAGACTTAGTCGTTGTGGTTTGCTCAATAGACCGAATATTACGGTGTAAGATTTTGCGATTTTGTCATATGAAACGTAACATCATTCCATTTTTTAAATCTGATTTTAAGATATTTTGTGAATTAAAAAAAAGAAATTAAGTATTATCAGTCCAGAATTGAAAAATTAACTATTGTGCGGTCAAAAATTCGTGGTGCAACTTATTGTCAAATATTTCTTCAACTGTCAAACATAAACTCTCCAGCTTTTACACAATGACTTGTATCAATTTGTCTTAGTCCTCTGTACGTCATGTTTTACTATCGTATCTTTACGACGTGGGGAACTCTATGCCACCACTTTCCAAAGAGAAAATTACTCATTAATCCGATCCATACGCTTTGCATAGCAGTCTGTCAAAATTATTTTTTGAGAAATACTGAAAGTTTCAAAGAGAGCTTCGCTCTAGAAGTATTCTAAAATGTGAAGAATACAACCCTGGGGGTACAAAATGACCCAGGACTTAGGGATAGGGTTAACAGATCAATATTTTTGTAACCACCCATAAGCTGTATTCTAGAAATTTCCTTAATAAGTACTAATGGAAAATCTAAGTAGGTTTTTTTCTACAAATTTTAAAGGGTTTACAGCTGGGGCATTATCGCTTTTAAAAGCAAGTCCGTCATTGTTTTTCTTATCGTGACACTATCTTTATTGAACGCATGTTTTGAGAACCTTTAGGACAAAAAATGTTTTCACTATAAAATTAATTTCTTGTAACAAGTTTTGCCGCTAATAAGTGTCTTTGGTGAGCTGTGACGTAGGCCATATGCGTATAAAAATGTGTTTGACTCTAGTCAAATTCCAGTATTAAGTTGGAACGAGCTCGATTTTGTACCTTTCATAATGGAATGCCTTATCCAACTGCTGTGTTTGCAATTGTTTTCAAGGTAGAAGTTTCAATACTTTGTGATGTTTTTGTATGATTTGCATGTTTATTTGTTGGTTGTTTTTTTTTTGGAGCACCCGCTGAACACCTTCACAGGTTCTGGTCCACTCCACTTCAAAAGTGAAACACAAAGTTAAATCCTGAAAATTGACTTCTTGGGCTTGTTTAAATTCTGCTTTGTAACATTATAGACATTGAACATTTAATGGAGTTCCCCATAGCCACATGTTGCTTATGTCACTAGTCTGTGGTCAGTACTGTTGTGCCAGTTTTGTAGGCTCAGTGGCAGATCGGTAGACAATAAATGATTAGCAAGCTATCAGGCTTACAAATAATTATATTATAAGCAATATTGGCAACGGTGCATTTAGGTAGTAGGTCACTGAGGTGTGTCCTTGAGCAAAACTTGATGACCCAAGCTAAAAAAATGAACAGGGTGCTACACTGTACGTGGTGACCAGTTTGGCATGTTGGTATTGTGATAATATTGTCTTGTCTTTTGTGTGACGTTAAGGGGGGGGGGGGGGGGGGGAGGGTTAGGGCGTACGGTCCCCTAACATCAGCCTTTGGCCAATGGCGATGCTTGTGCCTGAAAGTAGAACTGACGTCAGCAAATTTCCAAGAATTTCACCCGACACTAATGATGGATCGATACCACAATTTAGATATCGATGCCAATACTATTAGTATTTTCAAGGTATCGATACCTATACCTCGATAACTGATGCTGGCCATGAAGCTATGAATATATAGGCTAGCCTATGACGCGGAGGCTAAAGGCGAAAATACTCTCCAAATATTTAGGTAATCTTTTCTGGACAGATTGTGACAAAGGGCCTATTTAGCTGAGACTCAAACACAAATTATTTGTAAACAACTAGATTGCGAGAGATAAGGTAAATTTGATTGTCAACTCAAATATTACATGCAAAAAAATAAATAAAAAAATAAACAAACCACATGTAGGGCCTATATATACATACAGATCGACAGATTAGATAAAAAAAACATCCACACAGAATATTGTAAAATGCAGTATGTTGACCAACTTCAATTTATTCAATTGTAATTTTTCAAACAGTATCAAATCAACATTATTGAACAAAAATGAATTGAATTGTAAAAGACCCATATTCATGAAAACGTTTATCTCCCGGTTTGCATCCCTTCAGTAAGTTATTTTTTAAAACTAGATCTATTAAAAGGATAGCGTAATGGGGTCAACAATTAGGCTTCTTATATGTTCGAAAGGTCCAGGCCTATTATTTCTGTCCAGAGAGTATAGCTTATCATAGCTAATTAATAATGCTTTTTATAACGAGGGAGAGATCGAGGAAGAGAGAGAGAGAGGGAGAGAGATATTGAGAGAGAGAGAGAGAGATTGAGAGAGAGAGAGCGAGAGAGAGAGA
>NW_004797610.1:10931-64024 GCF_000002075.1 Aplysia californica
GAGGTGAACAACTTGTGTTTCGCGCGCTCATATGACCTTAGCAGTTGCGAGCGCCGTAAAACCTTATACTACTACTACTATAGTTTCTGTGTCAAAGATTTTAGTAGATGTTGGTGTAGTCTTTGTCTTTGTTGTTGTATGTAAAGTGATCTCTTGTTGTTATTGACCATGTAGCTACTAAGCTTCCACTTTTGTGCTTGAGGCGACATAATAATACTGTGTCCTAATTAAAGAACCTTTCTTGCAGCCTAGTCGCGATATTAGCAAACTTTATGGACCAAAAGGGAAGGGAAAATTATAGAAAACAGAAAGGAATTTTGTGTTCTGTATAGTACTTTGTTTTTTACAGATGCTTTACAAGATGACTACAGCGATGGATCTGATTTTCTACACATGATCTCGGAAAAAGAACTAGTTGACCAGTTTGTGCAGGCATTGTTGATGACTCAAAAAGGTAACAGTTCAATAGTCTAACTTTTTCGACTTTGGCTTTTTTTGGTGGGGATTGGGAATCAAGGGATGTTTGGAATTGATGATTATGTTTACCATATATTTTTTATTAAAAGCTCTCAAATCTTTCTTTTAAGATAATATTATATATTTTATTCATTTGTGAGACAGCGTGGTGGAATCAGGCTCTCGACAATTTTTGGGCATGTAGAGTTATTGGTATCATCTTAAAGCTTGTTTACTTGTCTTTATTAAGATTTTTAAAAAAAATCAATTTATCTGGAATACAAGTCGAGATATTTGCGAATGAAGGAGACGGGGGTCACCTGTTTTCAGAGGTAAACATAATGAGAAATGGTCGCCAAAGATTAGTTATGTCCTTAGCTTAAGAGTCCGTGGTAACTGTAAATTTACATTTTTTGTACCTTTAATCAACATTTTTCAGAACAATCCACACAGAAATGAGTTCTTTAAAGGGCTTGAAAGGTGTTGAGCCAAAAAACAAAATTGACAAACCTGCGGAAAAATGCAAGTTTCTTCACTTTGATTATTTTGACGAGAGCCTGATTCCACCACGCTGCCTCACATAGTTTGTCCTCTGTTTATGCCTAAAAAACCGCCAAGCATTGTCCTTTGAGGTACAAATACAGTGGATCATCCTTTCCTCCCCTTTTGCCTCCTCAAAAAAATGTGAGGAAAGGAAGTCAAATGGGAAGGAACATGAAGGGACAGAGTGGATTTGCCTTCCTTCACTCCCCTTTTTTGTTCAGGTCTAAAGATGGCAGCTGTGAGAACTGTATGTGGCTTAAACATTCTAAAACATTTTCAGTTTCCTGGCAAGCATCAGTACTTATTTACTTACTCTCTCCCTATACCATCAGGTACATAAGGCGGAGAGCAGTCGCAGCCATGCTTGTTCTTCAGTCTCGGCACATCCAGGCCCTGGGTGTTGGCCTCATCCCCGATTGTGCCTCTGTAACTTCCTGTTGGTCTACCTCTTTTTCTTTTTCCAGTTGGTCTCTAATACCATGCCTGATTGGGCAATTTTGTCTCTTTCTTTGAACATGTCATAAATATCTCCATCTTCTCCTTTGTATGGTCGTGTTGATATCTTCAATTCCAGCTCTTTCCAACACTTCATTATAATTTGTAATAAATTAATTCCATTTTATAAGTGAAATTCTTCCTTGACATTTTGTTTGGAAGCTTTTTTATTTTTGTTGAATTGCTTGGTTTGTTTTCCATATCTTTGAACTATATGTCAGTACGGCTATGATGAAATGATCTTTGATTTCCAGTACTAGCTGCCCTTTTACAAGCATTCAGACGCAAGGATTTTGACAAGAACTTTAACTGTCTTAGCCAAGTACCCATTCCCACATGAAAATTTTGTGAAATATCTTTCACGAAGACCCCAACTGGGATTTGAACCTGTGACCTTCTTGTTTCAAGTCCAGTAGCTTGGCCACTGGGCTACTAACACCACAATGGAGTAGTGCCTGTTCATTACTTATTTCATTAATTGAAAATATTAATGTCTTAAAAATAAAGTGTCCTCTCCCCAGGGCAGTGCCACTGACTATAGTGTCTTTAGGCCTTTTCCAAAGGGGTGATATGCATATGTTCTTATGGTCTCATACTGTGCCAGAACAACATAGAGGGAACTGCTGCTTTTTCTTTCCTCATCCTTACTATCGTCATTTTACTTCTACTTCTTTTGTATGTTTTTCACTCTCTTGTGAACTGCTATTTCTGGGGTGCCTTGATAGTCGAAGCAGACTTTGTGCTGTTGAGGCTAGAGAGGTGAGCAGAGTAAGCCTGATTCCCCATTTGGACTTCTCTGTTGACATTCACCCCTTGGCGCTCGTATGACCATATGCAGTTGTGAGCGCTGTAAAACCTTATTAAAACTAAACTAAGAAATAAAGCCCGTCTATCTGAGCTTTTAACGCCATATATTCTATCATGCAGTTACGGTCATCCACAGACGCAACAAGATTCAGAGCCCTCAAGAATGGAATTAAGATCATTTGGTGAAAAAAGTTTCTCAATTTTTGGCCCTAAAATCTGGAACTCCTTTCTGCAGGATCTCAGAGAAATAACAAATCTTAATACATTTAAGCGATTGCTCAAGACTCATTTGTTTAATTCTTAATTATGGTGTGTTAGTAAGGGCTGACATGTTTTGTTTTTACTGCTGTTCTTACATATAATTAATTGGTGTGAAAATTCTTCTTTATGTGGTTGAACTGGACTTTCTTGTTACTGTGAAACTTTTTATCTTTAGTGCGGTCAAAAATTTGTGGCGCAACTTATCCTCTAATATCTCCTTAATGGGTAGATCAATGTCATCCGTTCTTTGCACAGCAGTTTGCATCTATTTGTCTTAACTTAATCATATTTTTCCACAGCAATTGAGGCTATATTTTAAAAAAATTTCTTCATAAATGTAATACTATAAATCTCTGTCATGCGGAAAATGTGATTGTTCACTTCCAGCCTACGTCACAGCTCACCAATGAAAGTTTTTAGTGGCAAAACTTGCTACAAGAAATTAATTTTATATAGTGAACACATTTTTTGCACTAAAGGTTCTCAAAACATGCGTTCAACATAGATAGTGTCACAATTAGAAAAAAAATGACAGAATTGCTATTATAATTAAATGCGATATTACTCCAGCTGTTAACCTTTTAAAATCTGTTGAAACCACCTACTTGTATTTTTTATGACTGTTTATTAAGGAATTTTCTAGAATACAGCCAACATCATCATCATAATTGCCATTTTCACCCTGCACCAGGGTATAGGCCATGGACGGACACTTTCCACCTTTCTCTATCCTGGGCTAGCCTCATGATGTTGTTCCATGTCTTTCCACTTTTCTGTACATCAATTTCTGTGTTTTTTCTCCAGGTTCCATGCGGTCTTCCCCTTGATCTTTTTTTACCCTGTGGATTCCAGTTTAACACTGTCTTTGTTATGCAGCTTCCTGACTTCCTGAGAGTATGTCCAATCCATCGCCACCTCCTTCTTCCTACCTCATCTCTGACTGGGATCTGTCATGTTTTCCTTTACAGATCTTCAGTAACTTTCTTAGACACTTGTTCAAGAAAACCTAGATCCTTTTTATGCAAGCTGTGATGCGTTTCATGTCTCACATCCATACAACAGGACAGCCTACAGATGTTTACAAAAATATTGATCTGTTAAGACAAATTGATACCAATCATTGTGCAAAAGCTTGAGAGTCTATGTTCGATAGGTTAGGAAATATTTTAAAATAAGTTGTGCCACAAATTTTTGACAGCACTATAGTGTGCATTGCTCAGTGATCTTGTGATTGATGTAAAGCGCGCAGAGCTCATACTGAGCGCTGTATAAATGCAATCTATTATTATTATTAATTGCTGAAGCAATTTACATGGATTCATATATTTAATTGTCAATATTATTATTAATTTTGTTTTATGATTTGTTTAGTAATATGTATGTGTAGATTTTTTACAGATTCTTGGTGTTTCTTCTTATTCCAGATGAATGCAGAGATTCGTTCTTACTGGGATTGTCAGATTTTAACAACCAGGATGTTAAACAGTATTGTGAACTTTTAGTAGAGTTAATCACAGGAAAACTGTTTGACAATATCAGCACTGGAATTGTCCAGTCATCTCTTGTTGCCCTGGAAAAAGCAAGGATGATTTCATTGGTAAGTGAACATTTTTCAAAATCAAATAGCAGTTTTCTTTATACAAGGATCTTTTCTCAAGAGAAGTACATATATCTTGTTACCGTTCACTCCCATCAGATTCTCTATCTAGGGAGTTCGCACTGCTTTTTATTCTGAGCTTAATGATAAACCAAATTTTCTCAAGACATGTATAATGTATAACAATTTTATTAAATGAGTTATGGTGGTAGATCATAATTAAATCCTACGAGTGAAATTGCCAAGTTGTAATCACGAGTTTCAACCCATTTTGCGTTTATGTGTCACAAGGTGGTAGAATCAGGCACTCGTCAATTTTTGGGCATGTTGAGTTGTTGGTTTCATCTTAAAGATTGGGCATTTGCCTTACGTTTGGGGAGAAAAATATCCATTTATCTTGAATTAAAGTCGAGATATTTGTGATTGAAGGAGGTGGGGTCACCTGGTTTCAGAAGAAAAATTAGTTAGAAAATGGCCGCCAAAGTTTGGAAACTGCAAACTTACATTTTTTGTACCTTTAATTAACCATTTTCCATAAAATCCACACATAAAGTGGACATACAAAGTGTTGAACCGAAAAACTAAAATTCCTTTTAAAATTTCCAAACTGGCCGAAACATGCCGATTTCTTTAAATTTAATGATTTTGACGAGCGCCTGATTTCACCACGATGCCTCACTTTATATATTGTCTGAAAATATTATGTTTTATTTTTTGCTATTGTCTTTATTTTGATATATGATATGGGAATAGTTTGTACGCTTATTTAAGTTCAGGGACTAGTTTTTCCAAAGATCACCTTCACCCTGTCACATTTTCAACACACTGCTGGCACAATCATGGAAACACCTAGAGCATGGAAACAGTTGATTGGCCAATTTCTGCATTGTCTGAGGATCTGCTTCTAAGCAATTTTGGGGTTTACTTGTCCCTACCCAGTCCATGTCTATTGTTGATATCTGGTGCCACATGTGGGTCTATCCATGACATACAGTCAAACCTGTGTGAGACGGCCACCCATTGTCAAGGAAAAAAGTGGCCGTATAAGACAGGTGGCCGTCTTAGGCAGGACTGATCAAGATGAAGAAAACAAACCATTCCTTTCTGAGGTCCCAACCGAAGTTAGCCACGTTGTTGTTGTTGCTGTTGTTTTCGCTGTTTTTTTTTATAAAAAAAAAATTAGGGGGGGGGGGTTCTTTTGTTGTTGCCTTTGTGCAAGGGTGACAATAAAACAAAATGTGTTAGTCAAGGAGGACCGAGTGCTGTTGTAAAGCAAACACATGGGTCGCCACCATTTGGAGAATGAGCGACGCTTCTGTCACAAGTTCATGTTGACGTCCATTGTTACTTTGTTACAGACTGGGTAAACAGTGACTACTCATCTCACTTACGATTTGTGTTTGAGTTTTGGGCGGGGTTTATCTGTTATGAGGGATCACACGCTTTCCTCACCAGCAGCTGAAAATGTTTTACCTATTGGTCAACAGTGGGAGGGGCCTACGCATCATGATCGGTTGGAGGGACTACCTAACAATAACGACGGGTGATTGGATTATGACGGCTCACCCACTACACTAGGGGCCAATGCACAATTAATGACAAAACGTAATAAAGTCACTAAGGTGGCCGTCTAAGACAGGGGTTATAGTTTGATATGATAGGGGTTGTGTGTTAAAATATGTTGCCGCAGCCGCGTTGGACAGGTGCCCGTTTTACACAGTTAAATTATGTAGAAAAAACGCAAGGGGGGAAATGGAAAGTGGCCATTTGTACAGGTGGCCGTCTTATAGAGGTGGCCGCCAGGACAGGTTCGACTGTATATTGATTTGGTATTCCGTCCTGTGTTCCCTTTCTCTCCCATGTCATAGAACTTTAGTGCAGACATTTTTCTCGTTGAATAGTCTCAACTCCTTATTCAATGTGTAAGGCACTAGGCAGGCACAAGCTCGGACAACCCTCTGTCTTGGAGAGAGTCGACTTTTACATTGCACAATAGATCATATTTTATCAAATTTGTGTGTGCCTGCAGAAAGGTCCCAGTTGTCGGCAAAGCTATGTTTGAACAACAGGGTGAAAAATCCCAAAATAGCTTACTTGCTAAAAAAATTTGTTTAATCGGAAAACACACGTTTAACCATTTCCTAATAAAATGTTAACAGGATTTTAATATATTTTATGTTTAAATATTTTCTTATTAGTTATTTTGACAACATGTTGTATTTTACCAGAGGTAAAAAATGTGCTAGAAATTTGGTTTTTCTCCAAACTTTGTTTTTACACCCTGTGTTATAAAATGTGGCATATCTTTAAAACTACTCAAGATATTTGAAAAATTGATAAGAAATGAGCATGTTCAGCATTGAATTTGCTACAAGAATATGCCTTACTTAAATTTCCAAAATTTCAGACAACAAGCTTGCAGTAGACTTTTATCTGTAAAAAGGATTTTGTTTCTTTTTAAGATAAAAATTAATAGACATTTTCCTGGGATTCAATGCTCAAATAATTTTTGAATATTCTTTTTAGCCTTCATTCCCATCTTTTAATGCATTTGGGCACTTGGGCCCAAAATATGCTATTTTCAATTTGCTGGTTTTAAAGGGAAAGAGTGACCAGTATATCGTCACTGCACTTGCAAAATGGCACATCTCATTTTTGCTACTTTTTGTTTAGGGTGGAAGTAAATTGTTCACTCTCTCGAAAATACTACTGGTCCTGCCACCAGACTGTTGGTTTTGTCATAACAGGTATATGGATATTGAGATTACTGATTTAATGTTTGACTTTTGCAGCTATCCCCCCAAAAAAACCCCCAGAAAATGAAATAAAATAACAAACAGATTAAAAAAAACAAGAACAAAAACTTAAAATCTCTTAGTTTTGGATAAGGGATCAAGTTACTGGTGTAGAAATAGAATCTGAGGTAGTGGCATATGGTGTTGAAAAGTAGTCTAGTTTTGTTAAGGAACAGTGTTTGAAGTTGTGTCATATTTTAAATTTTCAGAGTTCCAAGCAGAAACTAGAAAGTCTTCTTGCTGACAAGAAGACGCCACCTCATGAAGTGTGTCTACGGATGTTTACTGAAATTAAAAGAGGAAAACATGACTGGCCATTTGTTTTTTTTGATGCAGTGAAAAATTGGAGTAAAAGTCAAGGAGACAATCCTGTGGAGCAAGGTTGATGATTTTAGAATGTTTTTTTCTTGTTTATTATATGGTATGTTAATTTATATCTGTCACTATGTGGTGGAATCGGGTGCTTGACAGTTTATGGGCATATGGAGTTATTGGTACCGTTTTAAAGCTTGTTCATCAATTTGTCTTGTTTTTTATTTATTTATTTTTTTAAATCTGTCTTTTTAGAAGTCAAGTTATTTGTGAATGAAGGAGGTAGAGGTCGCCAGGTGTGAGAGGTAAAATTAGTGAGAAAATGGATGTCCAAGTTTGGCAAATTCCAAAGCTCAAGTGTCCTTTGAAACTGCAAATTTACATTTGTTATGCCTTTGATCAACATTTTTCAGTAAAATCCAGGCTGAAATGTCTTTTTAAATGGACATAAAAGGTGTTGAGCAAAGAAAAAAATATTTTATATGTATTGCCAAACGGGCAGAAGAATGTTTGTTTCTTCGATTTCATTATTTTGAAGAGTGCCTTATTTCATTGCGATATCACACATTATATTATAGTAGCAAATTTAGTAGATATCAAATAATATCATGACACTTGCATATGTTGCAAAATTATGTTTGGTGTACCAAGCATCGCTACTCATGGTTGGCTGTTGCTTTAACATTTTAGGATCTTTCTTTTCCCTCATGGTACAATTTTAATCTGTTTCTTGGAAATTGGTGCTCTTTTAATGCTGACATGCTGCAAGCTACAGGTGAATGAGTTTTGTCTCAATGATTTTTACCTCTGAGTAAATTCTGCATTTAATTTGATCTAAGTTCATATTCTTTGTAAACTTCTGCACATTAAATTATTTCCTTTGGTCAATTCTGTTTTGCTTCTTTGTGATAATTGAGTAGTGCTTCATGTTATGATATTATTATTATATGGTTATGTATTCAACTTTTCCTTTTTCAATATTAGGGCCAGGAGACCAGAAACAGCTCCCAGCCAGCTTTAGTGTATTCTCAGAGCTCCAAGAGAGGGACATTCCAGCCGACTGTTATGCTTCCATGAACTGTGAGGACTTGGAATTATTTAATCAAACAAGTATGCCTTTTGCCTGGTTCAAAGAAAATCCAATATTACACGTTTGAAATATTGACTCTATCTTGTTCATATTAAGAATTCAATTGTACTATTTTGCTGGCCATGTGATTTGTCTTAACATTCTTATTTCACTGTCAGTATTTGAGATGTAGGTGAATTTTTAATAATTTTTTCAGCAGACAAAAAAAATCATTATCTGGAACTGAATACACATGTATATATTTGTATTAATGCACAACTGCTCAGATGAACATGTAGTATTCTGTCATTTTAGTCTCACTCACTGCATATGAAGTCAAAGATGAATTTGGAATACAGTGGTCTCCGCCTAAACGCACGCCATAAAAGCACGCTCCGCTCAAACGCACGCTTTTGTCCTCTCGACGGGTTTTTTACGATATAATTTAGACGTGCAAATGCATGGTCACTCCCTCTAAACGCACGCTGTGATCCGCGAAACACGCTGATAGGTAAAGCTTGACAAGAGGAAAGGTTCACTACAACCTGCACAGCTTGCATGACAAGCCTAGAAAACCGGATAGTTGGTGGGAATGCCCCTCATGCCGAACAAAGAGAGTGATGGACAGTGTTTTCACACCCAACTTTCCACAGACACATAGGACTAGTCGCGGAAAAGTTGGGGGGTTAGGGGACTGAAATGTTTTTTGATTGGTCACTGGAAATGCATCTCTGAGAGAAGGTTTCTGACTAGTGTTTGGGTGACCGTGTGTAATTTTTTTTAGTATTGTTTAGTTAGACCTAGGCTTTGATGCACAACACGCGTGAATGCAGTAAAACCTACTCAAAAGGATTAAAGATTAGTAGTAAGTCTAATCAGCTACGCTCGCAGAACTTATAACGTAGTTGTTCAACGAATCACAAGAGAAATGTTTCTCTGAATGTAGAGATCTATGATTCTGATGACATTCATGAATTTACCGTCGGGGGTGGTCACTTGGAAAGCCACGTGGCTGCGCCGTCGTCTCTATCTGTTCCCGACATTTTATGGTGCATATCATTACATTGAGTCTGTTTTTCTGTCCCCCCCCCCCCCACCCATTTAACACCTTTGTATTCTTAACCGCAGTTGGGGAATCCTTCACAAAACAGTCACGTATCGTAACATTATCGGCCTAAAGTGACCCCCACCCCAAAGGGAGGTCACTAGAATATCAAGGCAATGAGATGACTGCGTCCCATCCTCCCTTTGCAAAGGTTCATGTAAACGCACGCTCAGTATAAACACACGCTCCGGAGCCCTCCCGAGCACCGTGCGTTTAGGCGGAGACTACTGTACTATTTTGAAAAGAGAATGGAAGAGAATGAATATGTTTATGATGATGCTCAATTTAGTTTGACAAACCAGTTCGAAGATGTTCTTATTGTAATACTCATGGAATGAGAAATTGTATGGGTTTGATTGCAATGTAGGTGTCTCTTTAGTCAAGAGGAAAGGTGATTGTCTCTCATTGTGATATCTAGCTCAATCTCAACTTTTCACATGTGTGGTCAATAGGAAAGTTTTTTTTCTCTTGTATCTTTTCACCCTTCGTTCTAATTTATGTGGGATCTTGTACCTAGTCTTCTTGAACTAGGATGGATAACTTGGAGGTCCTGTAATCGCTTTAAACAGGTTAGGGACGTCTGTGTGGTTGAACAACAAAGTAAAGCATGCACTACTTGATTTAATCTTTGCTTTTTGATAGAAACAGTTAGTATAGGTGATTTAAGGTGCTTCAAATGAATCTTTGAAAGGGTAGGGCACCTCTTCTTTTTAATAGGCCATGTACAAAAATGGGTTTAAGAACCTCTAGGCAGCAATCCCTGAGTGTCTGTTTATACTTACTCGAGATAACATGCTTTTTTGTTGTTTCTCTTTTTTCATTTAGAAGTGAAAGAGTTACATGTGACTCGTAGTGAGTTGAACAATCCAGTGTTCCAGCACATTCTGGGGAATGGAGGTTTGGATCCAAAACAAGTTCAGTGTGACTACAGTGCAGAACGCATCAGAGAACAACTCAATTGGAAGGGATACCACTCTGATTCAGAAGAACAAGATCAAGAGGGTGCGTACCAATTGCCCTCTTGCATTATGCAGAAAGTTCTGAAGCTTTAGGAACGTTTTGCTCCTTTATTTGTGTTTAAAATTTAAATCATACTCTTATGTGTTGTGACTTGCTACCTTGCATCTGTTCAAGGAATAGCTCTGTGTTGTGCCTTTTGTGAAAAAAAATGTATCTTAGTTGAGCTCAAAGTAATTGGATCTGATTTATATCAAATAGGGCTTGAATTGAGTGATGGAAGGGAAATTTTAAAGATATTTTTAGAAAGGTGATGATGTATGGGCCTTATGACTCTTGCTTAACATACTTGTATGTTGTCAATTCAACTTTTTGTAAAGTGTTTATGTGTATGCCTGTTTCACTATGTGTTCACAGTGCCATACTTTAGTCAAAATAACAAGAACGAAACGCTATGAGAAACAAAATTCTCAACTAATAAAGATAATTCTTGTATTTTCTGCAAGTGGACCCAACTTTGGCTACTCAATAGTTGGAAGCTTGTTTGCCAGTATTCACTTTGTCTAGCTTTACAAAAATCAGATTTTTATTGAAAAATTACATGAATGTATTTTGGTGACATTGCACTTTTAAGAAAGCATATCTTTTCACACGAATCTGCTTTACATAGCATAACTGTTAAGTTAGAAAAGTATAGAAAGATGCACAGCTAGAAACTGGGCAGAATATGAGATGAGTCTGTGTGTCTGCTTCAATATAGAGCACACTTGAGAGAATCAAATTGCTAATGTCTATGAACTTTATCCTTTCGTAGTCCTAGACAACTTACGCTCAAAATAGAAATATAAGAGAACGAGTATAGAAAGCCAAAATTATGTGTGACAAGTGATGATGTACACCTAACTCATCTGATAGAAGTTGAAAGCAGTGGACAAGATATCCATTCTCAGTTTGTGTGTAAAACATGCTGGTGTTCACATAACATATCACGAACTGATAGGTTTTGCAAGTGTCAGGAGATGAAAGAAAAAGCGTGGTGTAGGGGTCTGGCACCAACTTAACTTGGAGTATACAATGTCATATTCTTGTGCATATATATGAAATATTTTTTCGTGTGTGTGTGTGTGTGAGTGTGTGGTTTTACCTCAATAATCATGTCATCGATGTAAATACAGTCGAACCTGTGTAAGACGGAATCGCAAGGGAGCCAGAAAAAAATTCCGTCTTAGACAGGGGAATTTAGGGGGAGATGGAGGTTGGGGGGGAGGGGGGGGGGGTTCAAAGGCCCAGCCGGTGGGATCAAGGATCGCTTGTCCGATCGGCAAGCAGTGGTCAAAACTTCACCCTCTCAATTGCTATCCTGTCTGGTAATGAAAATGCGTCAGTCTTACTTATTTATATTTACCACCAGTGCTTGCCTTTCATAGGACCACCGTTTGACCTCTCCTTTGATTCCACCCTTAGCGCCACCCACCAATGCCACCCCTCACTGCCATCATGTAGCAATGATTCCATGAACTCTATTCTCGGCTGGCTGTACGATCAGGGCAGTAGGCATTGGTCAATCTAATTTCACACCTCTGGCTTCTGGCTACCTAGGAAAGTTTCCGTAGTGGCTCGCTGCTCGAGCACTCTCTCAGGAAGTCGTGAGATTTCACACCCACAGTACACTGGCCATCTGCATTGCTCAGGGCTCATATGATAGGGTAACATCTACCCCCAAATTGCACCCCTACTCCTCTTCCTCGGCCAGCGGCATAGCCATAGCGTTAAGTTTAGAGCCGGCGGAACCAAACTTGCGAGTTTTGTTTCAAATCAAGGTTGACCAGGCAAAGCATAGGTGAAACCGTCTGAAGGGAGCGGATTTTTTTTTTCGCTTCTGCGTTGGACAGGTTTCCGTTTTATACAGGTCATTAAAGAGGAATATATCAAGGGGGGAGATTCCGTTTTATACAGGTTTCCGTTAAGGCAGGTTCGACTGTATCTCGGAGCTTATACTTGTATGGGATAGAGTGCGTAATCATGTCATCGATGTAAATATCTCAGAGCTTATACTTGTATGGGATAGAATGCTAAAAGCAATATTTTATTGTTATTATTACTAATATTGTTATACATTTATCATTATTACTATTATCAACCAAATGAGCCTCTTTAAAACACATTTCACACGTCTCTGGGTCTGCTGTTATTCAGTGGTAATCACAAAAACATGATCCTTTCTCTGAAGTTCTGACAAAAATGCCAAAACTTGCAGCATGCATTCATAACTCTTTCTTAATGTAAAGCGCTTACAGAGCTCTTTGAAGCCCCATCAAGGCATCTCCCAAACCTAACTAGTAACCCAAGAATCACGGTGCATAGATGATAGTGGCCTAGAAAGTGAACATGTTACAGGGCACATTGTTTCCTTTTTTTTTTAAATGAAAAAAATGTACGAGCATCTGTGGTGTAGTGGTTAAGCACTTCATCGTAGCCCACAGAAGACCTGTGGCCTGTGATAAAATTCACATGTGGAGAGCTTTTTTTAAATGGAGTATTTCAGTTTTCTGCTGGGATGTTGCATCCTTCTTGAATTTACAGGCAGGGTCTCAGCCAGCCTCCTAAATGATCTAAATTGTGTTGATGGGGGCGTAAAACATCTACATTTACAATGAAAAAAGATGGAAAAGGTATATCCTCTGATTTGGTCATATTGTAGTCCATTTCAATACCCCTAACTAAAAGCGCAGATTGAATATTGTCTGGTTTTCTCAAGTTAGATATTTTTGGAAAAAACAATCTGTATTATTTTTTGCAAATTTTGTTAAGTGTTATTTATATTCTCGTAAGCTCATCTGAGCTCTCATGAAGTAAATAGTTAAAGTTAAAGAATAATTTCAGCCCTTATACATTTTTTTTTTTTGCTTTAAAAATCATAACTATTAAGTTTGGACCAAATGCCTTGTTATGGATTTTTAACAAAAATGAAAAGTTTATCCTAAGTTTTTAATACTTATTCTCAGAGATTAAGAAAGCGGAAGCTACATTTCAAAAGCCAGATCTCCAGTTGCGGGAATATCAAAAGGAATTGGCAGCTAATGCTTTAGATGGCCGGAACACAATCATTTGTGCTCCAACTGGTTGTGGAAAAACCAGAGTTGCGACTCATATCGTCTCTTCTCATCTGGAAAATGATGGTAAGATAAAGAGGCATGAAATTTAATCCTGTCTGTGCCTACAGTACAGACAGTTGTGTGTGTGGTTTGTTCTGACTGACCTGAGTTATGTTTGTCTGTTTGTTAAGATGAAGTCATCTTTCCTTTTTACCTCCTCTTTGTATGTCATGTTTATTCTCTCTATCCAGTGTATTGAGAGAAATGTTTTTCGTCTTATGTATATGTGTGTGTGTGTGTGCGCGGGCACGCTCATGTCTGTGTGTGCCTGTGCTTGTGTGTGTGAGTACATGCATGCAAGTGTGCGTGTGTGTGTGTGCATGTTGGTGTGCCTGCATGTGTTTTTGTGCATTATCATAAGATCATTTGTTCTGATGTCATAATAAAACAAGATGAGATAAGATTAGACTTGTATCATCCCGAAACTGGTGCACTTCCATGATAATTCAAACCAGTTGCATTTAATCACTTTTTAAAAGTAATTGTTTAAAATGTGATTTGGTTCTATAAAAAGCTAATTCTTACATTTGAGGTACAATGATGGATTTGGAGAGAAAATGAGATATTTAGTTATCATTATTTATTTGTTTACCTAATTCTCTGCGATCAGTTTCCTGAACGTAATGTTATTGTGGGGCATTTATTTGGACTATTGTCATTGTCCTGAGCCGAATGTGCTTTGGAAATACCTTTGTAAGGGACCACCTCGAGTTTCTATGCATGGGCATTCATTCTTTAGGTGGTCGTTATATAAATAAATTATAATCTAAAGTTTGTATGTAAAATGAAGGTCCTTTTGAATCCTTACAAGTATTCTACAGTCAATGTGAAGTTGTCATCTCTTTTCTTGTTAACCCTTTAAGCTCCCGATTTTACCGTAGACAAGTGATTAGTTCTGGTATTGAAAAACATTCAACCAAATGGCATCAAAGAGATTTCTCACGCCAAATAAACGATTGATGTTTCTTTTTCCATGTTTAAATCGAACCCTCCCTGTGTAGTATAGTTTTCTCTGACAGTTTTTTTTGTTCATGTTTTATAGGTCTACTGATAAACTTCAAAAGCTACAGATTCAGAAAAAGTCTCTCTTTCAATCGCTTGGTTTTCCTATGCCCCTGCAATTTTTTTACTTCTTTATTTCAGTACTGTCTGATGCTAAGCAGGCAATAAGTTGCTAAAGTCTGTGTCGTGGTGAATTTGCGAATACTGAGCTCCTTTGTAGTAAAGAATACTTCTGTTGTCAATTTTTATAATTTTTCAGATTCCTCAAAACCCAAGAAAATTGCTTTCCTGGCTCGGACTGTTCCATTAGTGTTGCAGCAGTGCAAAAGTCTTGAGACGTATCTTTCAAGCGAGTACAGGGTAACTTTTACGACGTTTTAAAAAAATTTCCTTTGTAACACATATGTAGAAAAATTTCGTTTGTAAAACGTGTAGATAAATTTCCTTTTTATCTCGTATAGATACATTTCCTTTGTGGTTTTCTGGTTAGCAGAGGAGAAACTGTTTTATTTGAATACAGCTGTACTTTCAAGATTTTGGATTTGTTGCTCTTGAAAATAATTATCTTTTTTCCTTTTTGGATTTTTGCATAGGAATAGAATCCTAATGTTAGTGTAATGTTTATTTTATTATGTCATGTCAGGAGTTTTTGCCATATCAATGACGGTGAAATCCTTTCTCAGATCACAAGTGTTACTGGAGAGAGTGAGCACAGCATGAAGATGCACATGCTGCTGGATGACAATGACATTATTGTCATGACACCCAAAATCCTGGAAAACCACCTGATAAGGAACTACTTGGAGAATCTGGGTGTGTTTAGCCTGATCATTTTCGATGAATGTCATCACACTCGAGAGGGGGAACCTTACAACACCCTTATGCTTTCTTATCTCAAGACGAAGAAAAATTCAGAGGTGGAACTTCCTCAGGTATTGTGCCACTCTAAAAAGTAAGAATGCGAGTAAAAGAAAATGCGTTCTGAAGTCTTTCTTAAATAACTGAGTTTGAGTTTGGTAACACTGGGCTTTTCTGGTAAAGAATTAAAGATTTTTTATCCCTTACTATAGTGCTTTGTGAGGAAAATGTTTTATCTCTACTCAGATTTCTTGTGTTGTCAGGTAACAAATGTAGAAGCAGATATGTTCAAATATATATGCTTACTTTGGAAAGTTTTGTTCTAGGAAAAAAACGTAAACTGTGGAATTTAGCTGTATCGACTGCATGTTGTTTATTACGTTTTAGTCATGTGTCATGTCGTATTGTGTGAAAAGTATTCACAGAAATAAATTCATGTTGTCCTTTAAGATGAGAAAGATCCCATGATTTATTGATTTAGACTGAGCGTGTCATGTTGGTTATTGACAGCTTATTTCTGTTTAGAGAAAAATATTCTATGTATGTGAAATCAGTGCTCGGCAAAATAATGAAATTGAAGATACCGGCATATTTCCATCAGTTTGGCAATTTTTATAGAATTTTTTTGGGGCTCAACACCTTTTATGTCCATATAAAAAAACACATTTCTGTGTAGAATTTACTGAAAAAGGTTGATTAAAGGACAAAAAATGTAAATGTTTAGTTTCCAAGGACTCTCAAGCTATGGAAGTCACCGAACTTTCGCAAATATCTCGACTTCTGTTCAAGATAGTTGGGTGTTTTTTTTCATCAAAAGGTAGTTAAATTAACAAGCTTTAAGATGATACCAATAATTCCACATGTTTTTGTCATCAAAAGCTAGTTAAATGAACAAGCCTCAAGTTGATACCAATAAATCCAGATGTCCCAAAATTGACGAGCTCTTGGTTACACTGCGTTGTGACACACATGTATTTTAAACTATCTATCCAAGATGCTGATTTGTTTTTTCCCTTTTGTTATAGATTGTGGGCCTTACGGCATCTATTGGTATTGAAGATGCTGGAAATGTTGATGGAGCTGTAGAGAACATTTTGAAAGTGTGTGGAAATATGGACTGTGACAATATATCAGCAGTGAAAGAAAATTTGGAAGAACTGAAAGAGGTTGTTCCTGTGCCTCAGGAGGGTAAGCTCATAACTGATGGAAGGAAATCCCTGAGAACTAGAATTTGGTTTAGCCATGTGAATGAATGATAAATGTTGAAAATTTGGAAAAAATATGTACATCCACAATAAGAATTCCTTCAAAGTAATTATGATCATAATGAACCTTCATTCGTTATATGGTCCTTACCTTTGGAAAACAGCAAGTGGCATGATCATCACTTCTAAATTGTCAAAGTTGTTGACTGTTCTGCTAAGGCTATTTTTGAAAATAAAGCTTATAATTGTGAGAACTTCATTATTTCTTAAACCTCAGATCAAGGTAAGAAAAGGGGAATCATACTTCCTTGTCAGGCTCAGTGTTCATGCTAAGTGAGAACAGAATCTGCCTTTCCCGTGAACACAATATCGGGCACTTGACGAGGTTCAAACCTACGACCTTTCAGTTGTGAACCCAAGAGGCTCATAATTAAGACTTGTTGATCTTGCCTTCATTTTCTCATAAAGAAATTGTTTTCATGCCCCACTGTGTTCTGACTTGAGATTAATTTTAGAACAAGAAAGTCTTTTGACTGTATCATCATCATCATCATCAAGTGCCAGATCTGCGGCAGACATCGGCGATCATGGTTCTACATTCATTCCCTTGCTTCGATGCTCTTAAAAAAGCTACGTTACCCTGATCTTTCCACATTTCCCATTTGTTTAGGTTCTTTAAATAGGTTACTCTGGGCCTACCCCTGCCTCGTTTGCCTTCAATTTTGTCAGTGAGAGCTAGATGTTCAAAACCTATATGTATATTCAGGTGTCCCCAAAACTGCCATTTGTCTTTTCCTGATTGTTTTTAACAGTGAGCGTCCCATGTGGGCTTCATCAAGCACTACCTCATTTGATTTCTTTTACTTCCACGGTATTCTCTGCCGTTTCCTAAGAAACCACATTTCTGTTGCTTCTATTTTATTTTCACTGGCTTTTGTGATTGCCCAGCATTCACAGCCATATATAGAAGGGTTGACCATACGTAGCATTTCAGAACTTTCATTTTGGTAATCATTGAGATGTTTCTATTTTTCAGGATTGGGTTCATTTTATTGAAACTAGCCTTAGCCATTGCAACTCTTCATTTTATTTCTGTGGAACATTTGGCATCAGATGTTGTTATAGTTATTTATATCCTAGATATCTAAGTTGTTGGACTTGTTTGATCTTTTCACCTTTGCTTAACTCACCCATCCCTAACGCCTATAATATCGGTATACACGCGCAACGCTCCAACCCTTACGCTGACAATATCGGTATGGAAAATTTCGCTCCCATGACAGAAAACACCACTTTTGTGTGAAGCAAACTATAGCCTAATTGGAGGAGTAACCCTTTTTCATTTGAAACAGACTATGACTAGGAGTGCAAGCCCACATTTAGAACAAAGAAAGCTATATTCCTGAAAAATGTGAGGGGGTGCAAAATTTGAACGCACTTGTTTTCTTCAATTTTTGTTTACTTTTTGACTCTGTATATAGACCTTTTTTCCACGGAGTATTGCATAAAAACTATGACATATTTTGCCTTCAAATTTTCAATACACTCAAATAAAGATTTGAATAAAATGTGTATAAAATTTTGGTTGGATATGTTAAAACTTAGTACTTTTTTCAATTTTTCAAAAAATTGTAAAAATCCTTAGGGAGAGCTGACAACCCGGAAGTGTAGGCCTAGGGTTGAGTGAGTTAAGAGATCTCAAATAGGTTTTGCTGCTTTTTTAGATATTACCATGCATTCTGTTTTCTTTACATTCAACAATAACCCTTTACGTTCACTTTCTATTACATCTAGAAGTGACTGTATCACATACTTAGAAAGGTGCTGAACCTTTAAAAAATAAATGTTGCCATTGTATTTCAGTTTCTTTTGGGCTCCGAGAGAGAGAAGGAGATAGGGTTGTGAAGAAAATAGAAAGCATAATGAAAAAGCTGGAAAATGATGCCCATGAACATGCACAAGGTATGTACTTTAATCTTTTACCTGCGACAGTGTAACGTTATTGAGGTTCAAGATCTTTTTGGCCAGTTGGGTTGCAGAGTGTGTATGTGTGAATAGAATAGTTACACCTGCCCCCCCTATGGTAAAAGACAAGAAGCTGCTCAACATGCTCCTGAAATTTTTGTTCAGTGCCATCTCAGATAAGCCCCTTTTGAACACTATTACATTTTTTTAAAAGGCAGTGGTTCGAGTTCGTGTCATTCGCACCGCATATTCTTTGCTGTCTTAACCAATTTCACCCGAGCTACGAGTGTATTTGTAGCTGCTGCACGCTTCCGTCCACCGAACTACGACGGAAGTCGTAGCAAAATATCAGTCCACAAAATCGAGTCTGAACCACTTATCCAGGTTTATATTGAAAATAGAAGGTCAGTTGTAGCTTGTAAAAACTTTTTGCTAGCTTGTTTTGATCCAGTTTTTTGCCAAGTACGAGTTAGTTTTGTTATTTTGTCACAACCAATCATGGCAAGAAAGCAAGCACTGAAATCTTATTGGACGAGAAAAAAACAACAAAAAAAACCAGCCACTAAAAACAACAGTACCACGGCTATTTTTGTTTTAATACAAGAACCATGCTTTTAGTTTTGCTTCAGACGTAAGCGGCAAAGAAAGTGAAAGTAGGTGTAAATCTAGAAAAACAGAGCGGTCGGATTGATTTTAGTGCCTTGAAAACTTCGAAGAAAAGCTAGATCTACACCATAGATTTACAATAAGTTGCTATGGGTAAATCGAGTAGGCTACTGCTGAAAATACATTGTTTTTTTCTGCTCCTTCCTTCCTCTTTCTCTCTAATATTATTAAAAGAACATTTTAAGTAAAATCTAAGCGAAATTTAATATTGATACCTTAAATAGTTTGGGCACAATGTGCGTCTAAGTTTAGTGTGTTGAGTTCAGACTGATTTTTTCCCCCAGCTCGCAGCAAGCGAGGTGGATACAAGTGCACTGCCCGCAGCAACGCAGGGTGAATTGGGTAGTTAAGGACATACTGCGCAAAAATGATGAAGAAATCCAAATCTGGATCATGCTCATCAAAGGGACGATGTTTATACTTATTCATAGTGTGCTTTATTGGATACTCTCTCTAATCTTAACTCCCAGCAGTTTTGCCTATTTTGGCTTTTTCATTTATGTTTCAGTGGTCCTCCATACCCTCAAACCTCATGCAATAATCTAGCGACTCCAGATAGACATATTATATATCAATGGAAAGGGAATTGAATGGTCTGTCAGACCTAGCCAACAGATTTCATTTTTGTACTTGAAGTGTGACCTTTTTTTTCTTGTTACTAAAAATAGAAACAAAAAACAGAAGTCACACTTTTCCAACAGTCAAAAAGTGTTTGAGAATTTAGAGTTCACAACTGTTTCATGGAAAAGTGCATTCAGTTCTGCATATTATGTGTCAAAGATACAATCATACACCATTCTGTTAGAAAATAAAGAAATGAGAGCCATTCTAGTACATCCTACAATTCCTAGTTATTGCCCTTGAATCTGGAAATTTCATATCATGACTTTTTGCTCTCAAGCCTCCTTTTTTCTTTGTTTTTGGTAAGTGCTTTATGGCGCTCGCAACTGCATAAGCCCGTATAATCACGCGGGTCACATTAAACTCTTTCAGTTGGTAGGAAATTTTGAATTTTGCACGGGTGGCGGCCGAAGCCTACTCTTATCGATTTTAGACCACCAAGGGATCTTTTACGGACTTAACTTGCACAAAAGCCCTCCGAGATTTTTCGCCCTTGTCCGAGAAGGCTAGGTGTAGATACTTTCCTACCAGAAGATCAGGGGTGTGGCTGAAAGACAGCAGTAAGAAGGAGCCAAGGAGTAGCAGTAGAAAGGCTGTAGAAAGAGTCCGGAGTCCCGAGGAAAGGGCAAAGGAGGTGAAAGGCGGATAAAAAGCAGGAAAGGAGGTGAAAGGAGAACATTTTAGAGAAGAAAATTTTTCGGTCACTACTCGGATTTGAACCCGGGACCTTTGAATGAGAGGCCAACACCTTAACCTCTAGGCCACGAGAGCGCCCCTCAAGCCTCCTTACGTAAAAATATAAGCACATTAGTCAATAAACTGATTGAGCGAGAGCACGGGTCGGATTGAGTTAAAATTGCTTCTGTACCTTCAAAACATGAAATATTTTCAAATTCCTTAAAGAAAGATTATATTTTGACATTTGAATTTCATTTTGAACTCTTACAGTGTTTTATGATCACTCTGAATGATGCTGGTATGTGTTAGAAATATTTACTGCCACCTACCCAAGTTCTACAAATAAGGTAACAGTTTAAACTTGAAAACAGAGTACATGCTCATTGTTTTACTGTCAGCTGAAAAAACAGAGACATTGTTCACCTCAAGGTATGTAGGTTAAAAATCATACTGTTGTGCTACTTTTTACCGAGTGGAAAAAAAGGGGGAGGGGGGAGGTGAGGTGCATGCAGATTCCAATCCATGCTTGTGCCTGGGATATCAGAAGAATTTGTGAATTTCAGACGTCTGTGGTTTTTAATAAGTATAGCATTCCGGAATTTACGTCTTGTAAATGAACTATACTGTACTGAATGAATGAGGTGTTGAGGTAAAACTTTAATTAAAACTCAATCAGCCTAGATTGATTTTTCTGCATTGCTCATCCGTATCTCTCAAAGATCTCTTTTTATACGAGCAATTTTAAGTCTGCTGGTATTAATGAAATAATAGCAGATTAAGACCACCCTTCTATTTCAACACCCACAAATGACACATTATAGTCTAATAGTCTAAACTGCCTTTGAGGTACATTGTACTTTATTCCAATAACCTGAAAAGTTAATTTGTGCAAACTGACCAGAGAATAATAAAACAGACATGTTGAACCTTCACAATAAAATGTACAGCCCCCACCAGTTTCACGTCATCAGCCTTATCATATTGCGACCCCCGCAAAGGGCCTATTGTGTTCATCAACAGGAGATATGACTTTTATCAAGATTAACAAAAACGTTGACAATAGCTTGTCGCAAAGTTACTCATTTAGAAAAGGATTTCTAGAGATTAGTTCTCATAACTTGTGATAAGGTGGCTGTTACTCTCCAGGACATGATATTGTCTTTCTAGAGACGTAAAAATTAAAAACTCAACATTTTAGCACCAACTCTATCTCTCGAGCATGAACCAATACTAATGCATCAGCTTATGAAGAAGGTGTTCAATAAATAATGCAATAGAAATTTTGTTTGTAGGCCTACACAGTGATACAAAATGCCAAGAAAAATTAACAGAGTCAGAGGATGAATTATACGTGATATTTGTGGGAAGTTATGGTGAAGTGATCTTCAGGCTCTTTCCCTGTCAAAATATTTTACTGATTTTCTTGTGAGGTTAAATTGTCATTGTACTTTCTGTCATGATTCCCAACTCAGATGTGAAGAATGTTCGAGATTGGTTTTCTATGGGTGCACCCGCAAATAAGAAAAGTCAGCAGTACAACCAGTGGGCTGTGAAGCTGAAGAATGCTGCTCGATCAGTGCCAATTAGCAGAGAAAACAGAGAGACCAACCTCTCTGTTAGGTCCCTCATCATCATCTCTGACTATCTGACGGTACTGCACTGTGTGCCTTTAGTTCTTAACATTTTTCTCTTAAGCTACACATTTTGCTTGAATTTGCAGACTTCCCCTATTAAGTTCTTTAACCATCTTTAAGTTAGTGTCTTTATGACTTATATGTTGCAATCTTGTTTGAAGCATAGTTATAAGCATGTGGTGGTCAAGAGCTTAGCTATTACTTTTTATGTTTCTACGAATAAACTGGTCTAAGCCTTAACCTTTACTATTTCTGCTTCAAGCATGTTTTAGAGTTCGGGTGCAATGAAAAGGTTTCTGAGCCTAGTGGCTCCTTCATGCTATAGCAATTATTACAAAAAATGCTCTGTTGCATGTCCACAGAATTTTATGTTAATGTGGCAGTGTCTCCTTAAATTATGATTTTGTTTGTGGAGCTTGGATTAGTAACTTTTTTCTTTACTTTATCTAGTTCTTGTTCTATTTTTTACTCTCCCCCTCTCCCCCCTCCCCCTTTTGGTCAGTGCATTTCATGCCATGCAGAGTATGGTTTAGTTTTGAACAAGAAATGCATCAACACAGTATGGACAATTTTGTGCAGAGAAAAGAAGAGTAAACAGACGGAAATCTACAGAGGGAATGAAAAATAGTAGGGTCTGCCAGTGGCACTCTCCAACCAACATATTTGAAATGTATGTCATAATTTGTTTGAGATAATTCACTGAGCAAATTTTTATAAGGGCTTTATTGTGCTCATGCCAAGATTTCTTAACTAGGACGTTTCAGGTCAGACCATGTTTTCTAAAAGAAATGTTTGGATCATGTTGATCATGTGGTCCTGATGTTCTTCCCCACAGGCCTACAATGTTGCTCTTGAGACCTATGACCTGGTCCAACTGATTGATGTGATGGCTAACCTCAAAAAGTCCTTTACCCATTTCCAAGCAAATGAAAGAAGATGCACTGGAGAAGACATATATTTCAAGTACTTTGAAGGTAAATACAATTGTCTGATAAGTGCAGTATTGTGACTTCCGTCTGAAAGAAAAGATTAACTCTTTGACTACCAAGGGGTTTTACTCCACTGGACTGGCCTAGTTTGGTGACCTACATTTTTGAATCCACCCCTTCACATTCAAATGTCCTTATAACAGCCTATTTGCATTGCAAGATACACGTATTATACATGGAGAGAAAGTTTAGATTCTGGACTACAAGAATATGTGTATATATAGTGAGTATGAGTAAAAAAAAAAGTTGATTAGTTGTGCATGCAAAACTAATTTTAGTAAACGAACGTTGTAAAAATAAAGCAACATTTCAACTTAGATAAAGTAGATCTCTGGTGATAGTACCCCTAGGGACTTTACACTCCTCAGACATGTGCACACACCATATTCTATAATTCATACAAATTTTATGGAAATCCATCAACAAAAAAAGTTATGATGAAAATTGAGACCCACTCAAAATGAAAATAAATGCAAAAACAAAGGCGTCATGTCGCAGCTCACTGTGCAGTGAGAATTTACTGCTTATAGTGAGGTTTTGTGTACCAGGCACGAAAGCACTTCCCCTTACAGAGATGGGGATTGCCTGGACACTCTGAACAGACTTTTTTCGTTCTTTTGCGGGCACCAGGTCTGCTGCAGACCTTGCTGTTTCGATGTTTGAAAGTGGCTACTGACTGCCAAGCGGACAAGTGGGTTGTCAGTAACCTCTTGTTGGGCTTGGGGTGCTAGTGGTGGAAGCAAAAGTTCCTGCCCAGGGTCTAGCAGCAAGGAGGCATTGACAAACTGAAGCACCAGTTGATCCTTGAAGTCGAGCAGCTTCATTGTTGGCCGTGGGCGCCCCTGCGCATCCCGTGGTCTGGAGAGCCGGAACAGAATAGACACGTTGACGATGGCAAGCTCGAGAAGCCAGTGAAAAATCTTTTTCCACCATTTATAGGTTTTCCTCTTGTGGACACTATAGTAGCCCACGAGCTGGTCCATTCTGTCACAGCCATTCATGTTGTTGTTGTAGTTGACAATGATGTCAGGTTTGTCTACAACAGCTTGACGACTTCTGATGGGTGTGGTCCCAACTGCTCCGTGGCTGCTCACTACAACACAGAACTTCTTGGCTTTCTTATCGTGAAACACCACAGCGAGGTACTTGTTATCCTGTTCTATGTACCACCTCATCTCTTGGTGGGCCAGCTGTAGCGACTTCAACTCTGGGGGGAAATTCTTTCGTCTTATGTCAATGGTCCTGGTGTAGTAGTGTGACCTTTTGGACAAGTACTTTAGCAGGGGGACCGAAGTGTAAAAGTGATCACCAAAAATGTGGTGAAGTTTTTGCAGTGGAGAAATCAGCTTCTGAAATACCTTTTCTGCTTGTGTGCTGTCTGCGTCGAGCTCTGGGTGGTAGGCTGTCTGTCTGCCGTAGTAGGTGAATACGTCATTCAAATATCCTGTTGCACTGTCACATAACCCAAAAGTTTTTATGTGATACTTCGATGACTTTGTACACTTAAATTATTTGTATTTCCACCTGCTTTTGAACCCGATCACCATTTCATCTATCGATACGTTTTCTTGTGGATAAAAAGCGCTTTGGAAAGGTTCCATCAGTTTATCCAGGAACGGTTCCACTTTATCCAGGCTGTCGGCTTCCACTCCACCTGCGTGCAAGAATGTGTGGAAAAGCACGTCAAAACGCACCCTTGACATTGTTTGTCCATACCAGGGTGTCTTTTTGTGAGGCAGCTTGGTGCCCCAATAGCTTTTGATGCAGTCCCTGGGATCATTCAAAAGCAGACTTACAGCTGACCACACACGACAAAGCAAGCACAAACACCAAAACATTTAATGCAGAATACAAAAAACGTATAGAAAAATACCACGGTGCGGAGTTTATCTTCACAGATGGCTTAAAAAAAGACAATGATATGTGCACCGCAGCCCTATCTTCAAACAGTACACACCAGAGGAGACTCTATCCCGAAGCCTCCATTTTCTCTACGGAGGCCACTGCCATTGACATGGCACTGGACTCCATAGAAAATTCTCCTAACAAATATTTCCTTATCCTTTCTGACTCTCTGTCTTGCATCACCTCATTCACAAACTACACACTCCTATACCCAAAAATAGTTTTGCTTAAAAAAAAAATACACACCTTGACTGAAACAGGGAAAAGTATCGTGTTCGCATTGATACCTAGCCATGCGGGCATCCGAGGAAACGAGCAGGTAGATCACCTGGCGAAGAAATCCTTATCCCTTCTGTTGGGATCAACGACGAACACTGTCCCACAGACTGACTTTAAAAATAAAGTAAAAAAGTACACCTCCAGTCTGTGGGAGAGCCATTGGAAAAAACAAATAACAAACTGCACAACATTAAATCCAAACTGGGACCGCGAAATCCTTCGGGCCTCTCCAGAAGAGATGAAGTAATTTTTACTCGATTATGCCTCGGACACATGGCCCTAACACACAAATGCCTCCTTCAGGGATAAGAGAAGCCGTTATGCGACACAGATTTTTACCACTAGACACATTTTAACCGAATGTCTAGACTTCGGAGAGACCCAAAGGAAATACTTTAAATGCAAAAAATTGCAAGATATTTTTTCCGTCAATCCCAACAGAATTTTAGATTTTATGAAGGCCATTTGGCCTTTATGGGAAATTATAGAGTGAAATTAAATTATAAAATTTTTAAATGATATTTAGGAAAGTTGTTTTAGATTGAAAATATATTTTCACTGAATTTTAAATATTTTAACATTTTAAGATCAAACTACTGACCTGAGCCCAGCCGTACAGTGAACTGTTGCGAATAGAACTAACTTGTGTTTCGCGCGCTCATATATGACCTTATGCAGTTGCGAGCGCCGTAAAACCCCATAATAAACTAAAGTAAACTAAAACTCAAATACTGTATATATCAAATACTTATCAGGTTTGATTACATTTATCAGGTTTTGTGTGCCACATGCTTGCTGTTTTACTAGATTCATGGTTATCTTTGTGGACTGCTGTACTGAAATAGCTGGACTATAATGTGTGTTGCCACTATGACTCTTTAAGTTTTGTGAGTGTTAACACACAATTGAAAAATACAATGGTTTTCCACCTAAGAACCCGGTTGTCAGGAGACATAAAAAGCGGGTCTTAGGTGGACTGGGTTCTTTGGTGGATTTCAAAGGGTGCAACACAGCTCCTACCAGTCACCTTCCTGAGTTCCTGTTTTGTTTGTTGTATGATGAATACCTATACAGCCTGGAGAAAGTTGGAGGGTTGGGTTTCTTTTTAGTCTTTAACAAATTACTATGTGTGAGCCAATAGTAGTGAGTTTTGTGTGTTGTTTAGGGTTCGAATGAGAAACCGTGGCTTCAGGTTTCTTGGTGAAATTTCATAACATAGTATAGATTTGATAGAATAATGATAAATAGCATTTGTATAGTGCAAATTCCTGTTCAACAGAAAGCTCTATGCGCTTTGCGGTCTATATTATTACCGCAACAGATCTGATAGCATTCTTAAACATTCTTAACTTCCTGGGAAGCATACAGTGCAAGCTGACATTTATAGGCGCTAATACACTAACATACTGACTGATAGGGTACTGAAACTATTTTCAAAGTTTTAGTAAGAGTTTTACGGCACTGGTGACACAATTTGGTCGTATAAGTGCCAAATTGAAACTATGAAACAGTACCAGTAACAGTACTGCCTAAGAGGGAAGAGTGAAGGGGCCAACTTTGATAAAAGACATATGGAGACTTTGTCACATAAGAAAAACAAGTGACTGAACCAGTCAAAAACCACTTTGCAATCAATCTGCTCAGCAAAGTTCATGTGCGTTGCTGAAAAACGTTTTGTGCCAGTGTAAATATGTAAATTATACAATATGTAGATTTTATCTTCACAAGTCCACTTCCACTTCCTTCGCCCAAACAAAGACTGTGACTTTATCAATTATGGCATCTCTTTGCTCCTTCAATGTTACACCCTCCTTTCCTTCCCCAAACACCCCCAACTGTGTTTTTTTAACTTCATAACAGTATAGATTTTTTCCAAGTCTGGCCGTGAAGAGATTTTTTGGTAAATTTATATTTTTAGGTCTGGTTCTTAGGAGTATATTTATTTTTAGATCTGGTTCTTAGGAGTATATTTATTTTCAGAATGGGTTCTTTGCATGCAAATTATTAAAAAAATTTCATGACCTAGCTAAAGCTGATTCTTAGGAAACAAATTTCTTACACAGCGTGTTGTTAGCTGGAGATAAATGTATATTTCTTTCCCTGCCGGTCAATATCAGTCATATGACAGAAATTTCAAAACTGAGTTAACATTATTTTAAAAAACTATCACCTTTTCCCTACAATTTGAAACAAGAATGAAGTAATTTTGACCATATTTGACGAAAATACAGAACTTTTAATTGTGCGAGGTGAGGAAACACGAAAAGGAGAAAATGGCCTCCGAAGTTGAGCAACATGTTCACATAGCAATAGGGGTCTTAGAATTGAGATAGAGACTTGAAATTTAGCAGTTAACTTGGCTATACCACTACAAGTTAACATACAAAAGTAGAAAACTATTCATTGACAGAGAAAAAACTTTTGGACAAAACAAAATTTTAACGAGAATGGACTTCACGTTAAATGCAACAAATTATTAGCATTATACTACGTACCAGATAATACATTTTTTTAGTAGCTGTATGTCAAATTCATCTGTTTCATATGAAAGGCCTATGTCTCCTGAGAATTTTGGTACCATACTTTTACCTGTCAGTCAATGTTTAAGAGAATGGCAGCTGTTTCAATTTAACATAATCGAATATTGCTGAAGTCTTTGGCTGCCACCCCATGTTTGACAGATAGTAAAAGAGTAACAAGTTCACCAAACATCTCAACATTAAAAGAGTACAATCACTATAACATAGAAATGAAACCTTATATTTTTCAAGCCTGTGGGATCATTACAAATCAGTATTTTATTGCCTCAAACACGATGATCTGTCGTTATCTCAATAAAAATACCGAACGTTGTCTTGGCCGGCGTTGCAACAGCCTTTACGGCGAGCGAGCCGGCTCAATACTGTAGTATACTGAGTGCTTCCGGTAGTTTCGCAGAAGGATTCATGTAAAATAATTCCAAGCCGATGACTTTGTTCGAATAGAAAAAGAACTGTTGTTTCTATTGGTACCTTTTTTTAGCCGGTATTTTACATATTTCGTGTTAAAAATGATCTTTGAAAACTTAGACCCTTTTTTTTTCAAGGTTTTCTATCTAAATGCCAAAGGCCAAAAGTAATAACCACGGGAAACGACGCTCAAAGCTGTATTGTTCTCCGCCAATGAAAAGACGGTATATAATCATCAATCTTTCTGCAAAGCATTCGATTGCATGGGTGTCAATTTTGAACCGGGGGACCTCGCATTCCGACCGCGAGGGGTTTCCCTTTCCGCTGTGATTCTCCAGCTCCAAATACCTGGATATATAAACAACTTACACTATTATAGCAAAGAAAATCTGAACTTTTTCAAAGTGTTCAGCATTTGATGTTTTAAATCAAAAGAGTAAAGAAACAGATTTGAATTACCCCCATTTCACCGAAACCACGCTCTCGGAAGCCCGCGAGTCGGCTTAAGTGCCGTGTATACGCTACCTGATTGTGAGTTTTCAATAGCACCATAAACACACAAGAGCACACACACACACACATATACACACACACACGCACACACATACACATGCACACACATACAAACACACCAACACACATACACACACATGCACATAGACCGCCTCGGTGGCCTCTTGGTAAGGAGTCCGCTCTGAGAGATCTAGAGGAAGGTTAATTAATCTTTTAAAAGTACTAAAACACAATAAAAACAAATTTTTTAAGTCAATCCAAGTGAAAAACTGAAAGATCAACAGTTGATAGCAGCTAGCAGGGCACACCCACACAGTCAGCTGTTTACGTAAACAAGCTTGAAGTGAGCTAGAAGTTACCGTTTTTACTCCATTTTACCAATCAGAGTTGTTTACATTTCAGACCATTCATTCTCGAAAAGGGGTCAAAATCTAAAATTAGTTGCGAATTCCACTAGTGGAGAATCTTTGGTTGAAGCAAAGGTGGCCATGAGGTAATGTTTCTAAAAATCATCTCACAGCAACACACTAGCAAGGTCCAAATTCCTTTATCTCGTCTCCTCAAGTTCACAACAAACTACACACACCTCCAAAATAAATCAAAATAAATTATTTACAGTCGATTATAGTTGTTTATTTTTATCTTAAATGAAGCAGAAGACATCAAACTTTCAATAGATCCAAAAAACAAAAATTTCATGGAAAGTCACTTTTTTGCCTTTCGAGCCTCGTAGCTGATAATAGACTCTAGTACACTGCGTCTTACGACTGATATTGAGCGGGGCAGACAGATTTGAAGGTAAAAGTATTTTAGTTACATATTTCCCTAGACAGCTATATATGGGCTATTCCACGGTAACGGACATAACATTTGGATTATACTTTCTTAAATGATAACACTGTAATTCAATATCAATGAATTTATTTCAACTTTAAATGATCAGAACGTTTGATAGACATATTTTGAATCATAGTAAATACCGTCATTTGAAAAATGAGTACTTAATGCAAATTCTATAACGTATTTAGTTTCAGTAACTGAAGGGACAAATGAAGTATTTTTTCTGTCCTGTCAGTTTGAATAGCCCATACTTGTCTTAAGGTCATTGATGGCAGCTATGTGCATTTTGAGAATATTATTGCATCGATTATTGCAATGCTTTACTAGCTAACTTACCAAATACCTGTCTTCACAAGTTACAACGTTTTCAAAATCATGCTGCTAGGCTTCTACTAAAGAAAAAGAAGAGGGACCACATTAATCCCATGTTAAGAACGTTGCATTGGCTTCCCGTGTCAGCTAGAATGTCATATAAAATTGCAATATTATGTCATAAATGTGTCAATAACAAAGCTCCCTCATATCTTAGTGATCTCATCCAGATTTATGTTCCATCTAGATCACTAAGATCAGGCGACCAGTATCTTTTACGAGTTCTTAGAAAAGGCGGTAAAAAATTAGCCGAAAGATCGTTCGCCCACCTTGCTCCGTCAGTTTGGAACTCTCTTCCCCAACCCTTGAGACATACAACATCTGAGTCTAAATTTTTAAAATCTTTAAAGACACATTTAATGACATCCTTTTTAAGTCAGCAGATTCATGTTCAATACAATGTTATGTAAATGTCTATGTATCCATTTATGTATTTTGTGAATTGCAGTGTATATATATTATTTTATTCTCATTTCGTGACGATGTGTAATCGTGTGCGTGTGATAAGCAAGTAGATGTGTGTGTGTGTGTGTACGTGTGTGTGTGTGTGTGTGTGTGTGTGTGTGTGTGTGTGTGTGTGTGTGTGAGAGTGTGTGTGTGTGTGTGTGTTTGGCATACATATGTGGTGTTATGTGTTCGTGAGTGTGTATGCGTGTGTTTGTGTGTGTGTATATGTATATGTGTGTGTGTTTGTGTGTATATGAGTGTGTGTGTGTGAGTGCGTGTGTGTGTCGCGTGCATGTATATTTTTCTTACATGCATTTATGTAAAGCGCCTAGAGCTGTGTTTACACAGGAGTGGGCGCTATAGAAATGATCTTCATTATTATTATTATTAGTATTCTCAAAACGAGGGTGTTCCAAAATTTGGTAACATATCTCTTTTTAAATCATTATTTTGCTCAAACTATTCAATCTCTTCTTTAAATTTCATTGTGTCATTTAAATGTCAACATTGTGAATAACCTGCGTTGTATTTCTAATGGATAAACTGCATCTTTGAAATTGCTTTTTAGTTTCTGAACTCCACAATTGCCTTTCCTCTTCCTTTCTAAATATTTTTTTTCCTCACTGCAGAGCTTCAGAAGTCTGTAAAGAACAGAGAACTTGATAGTAATAAAAACCTGGAGATGCTGGCATCTTTGCTGGACAAGCATTTAATAAAAAAAGGAGCCAAGTCCAGAGGGATCATCTTTGTCAAGACAAGGGCTATGGCTGATGCTTTGAAATCTTGGCTCAGGAGGTGTCGACATAGTCAACTCCGGGCCCTCAATGCTTTGACTTTCACTGGGGCGGGGGCCTCAGCTGACGAGGGAGGTCAGTAAAGATGTCCTCTCCCCTTGTTTGCAATTATTAATGTTTGTTCTTGGTATGTTAAGTTATCAGAGGCAGATATAATCTGTGTTTACATTATCCAAAACAGAACAGAGAGGTACTTTGTTCATTTTTTCACAGCTAACTTCTCTATTACCAGTTTATTCAAGCATGAAATAAGCTGATTCCTGGTTTTAATCTGGGTAGAATGAGAAAAAAATTGTATATTATATAGCTAGCTATAATTTTTCATAAGACACAACGATGAACCTAAGGATGTCAAAGACTAAATACTTGATTGACTACCAGTTAGTTTCAAAGTATGTTTGGATCCTAGACTACCTCTGTAGTAAGTGGTAATTAAGTTGTTTTGTAATTCATATAGAACAATACAGTTACTAAGCAGTTATACAACACATAAGTCCATTTTCTACAAAAGAAGCTAACTTTTTCTTTCGGTCACAACACACTTCACACCTTGCTCTGTTTTAGACACTATTACTGTAACATGTGATTCCTGCGCATAGCAACTGAAGAACAGACATGATTTCATCAGCAAGAGAAGAATGAAGACTACTATAATCTTTTCATTCAGAACTGTAGACGCAAAGAAATGAATGAAACAAAACACTGGTTTTCAAGGACATACCAGGTATGCCCACAGCACATGTGGAAGCAAATTATTTGGGCATGCCAGGTACACCCACAGTGCAGGGAAGAGGTTAAAAAATAAATTATTTTGTCTACAGAACTTTTTTACTTTCTAGAAATATAAAGACTGAGAGATATTATACCCTTGCTAGCACACACCCTGTCCTTTCTGTGTGTTTGGGATATATTCCTTATTATCCTTACAGGACACAGAAATGATAGATTCCACACTCTAAAAAATTATTTAAATTCATAAGCTAGGAATGTATGCTGCTGGGTTTCCTGAATTTGATTATGATTAAATAAAAAAGTATATTTTCATTTTAGTTACAATAAAGTACAAAAGCGGCTAGACATAACTATGCTTTGTATTAACTTGCATCAATTTAGTTCAATATAATGTGTTTTGGTTAACTGGAAATTTTCTTCTGGCTGTAGGCATGACTCAAGCAGAGCAAGATGCTGTCATCCAACGTTTTCAGAGTGGAGAGACAAGGTTATTGGTGTCCACTTCCGTGGCGGAGGAAGGTTTGGATATCCCAGAATGCAATTTGGTGATTAAATACAACCATGTTGGAAATGAGGTCACCACTGTGCAAACTCGAGGTTTGTTTTTCTTTAGAGCAAGTTGGGAGGCAGTTTGTTGTTTCTCGAAACTTCACATTAAAGCAATGTAACTGAAAAATTGGGCTTTATTCTAATGTTTTAGAATTATTATGTTTTTATGTGTAATATTTTGCTGGTTCTATTATCTTAGTAAACAGTATAATGTTTTCATTCCTTTACTGAAAAAATTCAGATAAATACTACTGTGCCTGTCATACTACTAATTCAGATCAAGTTATTGTATGATTGGTGCGATGGGACCGATTCACATTACTTTGAAAGCAGTGTACCTCATTGTCAGTCCTTGGTCCTCACTATCTGGTGCCTTGAATTTTGGTAAGTAGTGATGGGGGGCAAGTGTTCAGCTTTTTCATTCTGTTTTGAAATGAAAATTGTTAAAATGAAGTGTAAGTCCATGCTTTGATAGGTAATGAATTGCTGAAAAGTGGCAGAGGTTAAATGTTAAGATCAGTTGTGCTTTACATTTCCTTTGCCCTCTGTCTTACTGTAGTCTGGATCATTTTACATTTTTTAAAGCAATCAAACCTTCTGTATGGCTGTGAATGCTGGACAATCACTAAAGACAGTGAAAATAAAGTAGAAGCAAGAGAAATATGGTTTCTTCGGAGACTGTTGAGAATGTCTTAGAAGGACTAGAAAGGAAATAAGGTAGTACTTGAAAAAGCCCTCTTGGGACGTTCACTGATAAAAACAATTAAGAAAAGACAAAACAATTTTGGGCGCATAAATAGACATATAGGTATTGAACATCTAGCTCTCACTGGCAAAATTGAAGGATAATGAGGCAGGGGTAGGCCCAGAAGAACCTACTTGGAGAAATTAAACAGATGGGTGACAGGGAAAGATCAGGGTGATGTAGCTTTTAAAGAGCATCTGAGCAAAAGGATGAATAGAGAATCATGATCGCCGATATATGTGAGGCATCATGGTGAAATCAGGCGCTCGTCAAAATAATGAAATCAAAGAAATCTGCATTTTTATTGACGTCAGTCAAATTTTTTTTGAGTTTCTTTTTTAGCTCAACATCTTTAATATCCATTAAAAAACCCATTCAATGTTGATTTTACTGAACAACGTTGATCAAAGACACAAAAAATGTAAATGATGTGTACTTTTTACAATGAAAGCAAGACAAATGAACAAGCTTTATGATGATACCCATAACTCTCATGCCCCAAAATTGACAAGCGCCTGATTCCACCACATCGCGACACACATGGTACTTGATGGTGATGATGATGAATGTGCTCTTTATAACATATTAGCTTTTTCAAAAGTGTAATGTCACTCTTTACTGGACTTGCAGGGCGCAGCAGAAAGCATGGTGGATTGTCAATTTTGCTGGCGATGGATAAAGTCAGGCAAAAAGAAACAATCAATCAGGGAAAAGCGAAACTCATGAAAAAGGCCATAGAAAAGATCCGGGATATGCCAAAAGAGGAGATTGGCAAAAAAATAGCAACTCATCAAGAGTGGGTTTTGCAGACAGCAGAAATTCAAGATATGATGAAAGCTAGACGTGAGCACCATCTAAAGGATGACCCTTTCAGCTTGGTTTGTAGCTCATTTTTATTTTTTGTTTGTATTGTTAGAAATGGTGTCTTGGTGTTTAATATCCTTAGAATATAGGACTGCTTAATGTCATACTTATATTGTTGTGTTAACACTTCTTTCGTGGAACTTTTTGTTGCACAGTATTCCTTTGCTGTATCATGTTTCACATTTCAGGGTTTCAAGGACTCTGTACACTGTGGTTTTTTTAAAGCCGAAAAATAAGGAAATCAGGGAAGTTCTATTGACACACTGTTGGTAGAGAAGCCAAATTAAAATTGCACAAATTATTAACAAATATACATGAGCTATTGTGAAAAGGTGAGAACCTTATGTTGGTCATAGTGGCCATGAAATACATGTTGTTGAATTTGCATAAATCTTCGTCCAAGTTTGCACTCCTAATCTGTTCATATAGTCATGACCTGCCAGAGCGAGTAGTCAAACGGTTTTTGAGATATAATGATGTCTGCTGTTGAAATGTTAATTGACTTGTGCAGAACAGTGATGACAAACATTTATAAAAAAATAAGAACAGCATGATGACATTTCAAAATTATTGCTAGAACAAGCTGTATTCATTATTACCAAGCATTCAGAAACAGAAAAAGAGAAGAAAATGGTGTTTTTATTAATTCACTTCAGACGGTTCACACAACAGTTGCGTGACCCCCGCCGCGATGCTCGTGACAGTTCCCACAAGCCCTGTGTGATCAACTTTGGAATTTTTTTTCCACTCTACAAATCACGCACGGATAGCATGACCCACCTCGTACCATTGTTTGGCCAGGCCTGAGCTACTTAGACTTAGTTTCATATCTCTGGGGCTGGTAGTTTTTAAATTATTGAAGGTGAAGGACAGTGACCCCAACTGGGGTTGAACTGACCGGAACTCACGCTATGTTTTTTTCTATACAGCTGATAGTAATCCGACAGTCGCGTCGTAGTTACGGTCGAAGAAGTCGCATGAACATGAATCACTTAATTTCGCTGTTTTCGATGTTTCTGTATGTTTTACTAGTTCAAGTGTCTCAGAATATGATGTGTCTGATAGTTAGGACCCTGGAGATGTACCCGAACACGGCCCGAGTCGTAATTTTAGGGCTAGATCTAGACTGGTGTTGTTCGCGCAACGAAATCACAACGTCGTACCGTACATCTGTCTCATGTAATTAGTGTATGGGTCTGAATCAATGCACAGATCAGCTTTTATATTTTCACCAAACACTCACACATGCATACAAATCAAAACAGAACACTTTAAACTTTTATTTTCGTTGTTGTTGTGAATTTCATTCTACCTGTCACGTCTGGAAATTTTTAGGAAAATCAAATCCATGCCAATTTTTAAAAAATCATGCAAATTAAAGGATTAGACTTAGACAACTTTAGTTTTTTGTATTAGATTAAGCTTGAATGTTACTTTACTGTGTCAAAAAATAATTACAATAGGGTAATTCTGAGAGTTGTAGTGGTTTATTGAAATATGCCCAAAAACGCTAGTCTTCAATGCTTCTGACTGGTGAAAGGGCCCAGTAGTAAATGAGTTAAACAACAAACTTGACATTGTGTTGTCATAGTTATGTACAAGACAGGAGGCATCAAATACTTCCAATTAAGGCTTAATGCCTTTGTAAAATAAGATGTAGTTTTCTAATTTTAAACTGGAAAGGGATCTAGGTACCATTGTTACGAAGTCTCAAGTACACATTTTACAGAAATTTTAATTTTCGTCATTTTTCAACATCTCTGCTTAAAAATTTATTGAGTTTCCTTTGTAGGCCTACATATTAGGGAGTTAGATATGCTAGTAAATCTCTTTAACTTTTTATTTGCTCGGAGCAGCTATATTTCACTGAACTGCTCAGAGACGCACACCTCGTGATTGCGTTCAAGGATGCGATAAATGCGAATGTGAAACTCTCCTATGGGAAGTCATGATTTTGTTTCCCCAACTTTTGTGTGAAGAAAAAATTATGGGCGTGTTTATGATTGCATAACATAGAGAGATAAATAAATTTCCCAACAAAATGCACATTTGATAAAAGTTCATTTGTTTCCGGACATTTTGCTGTATGCTACAACTATATTTAGCGTATTTGATCTAAATATACATTTTTTTGTGTAACATCCTTGATCAGAATTTTATTTAGGGGAAAAACCCCAACAAAATCCTTTCAAAACCCCAAGCAGATAAAGAGGTAAGAGATTCATTCGCAGCCCTCAGAAGTGTTAAACCTTTTTTATTATGGTTGATGAAAGTTCTGATTCTAAGAACACTTACAAAATTTGGAAGTATTTTTTAAGTGAAAAAGCAGGGAAAAACAGCCATATGTGACACGACTTGGTGGAATCTCAGACGCTCGTCAGTTTTTGGGCATGTGGAGTTATTGTCTATCTTTCGATGAAAAAAAGACCTATTCTTTCTTGAATAGAAGCCGAGATATTTGGAATTGAAGGAGGTGGGGCTGCCTGGTTTCAGAGGTAAAATTAGCAAGAAAATGGCTGTCAAAGTTCAGTGACCTCCATATCTTGAGAGTCCTTGGAAGCTGAAAATTTACATGTTTTGTGCTTTTAATCGATGTTTTTCAATAAAATCCGCCCAGACATATGTTTTTAACTCACTTCAGCCTGAGCTACTTTTTACCCAACAATCATTGCGGCCTGACTATTTTTGGGTTTATCTATTCGTTGACCACAAAAATACTGTGAAAGCTATCATAATTTTTAAAAAGCAACAAAAGAAAGAAAGAAATACTCTCACAGAAAGAAAAAACTACATCTGATTTGTCCCAATAGTTTTTATTTTATAAATATTTCGAAGTTGCAAAATCTGGGGGTTTCGCAATTTTTTCCCCCCATTTTGTAATAAAATCGTCTAGCAAAAAATACCTTTCCTGCTTGGAATTAGCAACTCCGGGTGTTCACATTACTTCTTCTATGTGTTACAAAACATTTTCTGAATAACTCAGAAACAACATACAAGCACTTAGTTTTAACTTTTGTATGTTGAGTGTAGGTGTGGAAGCATGAAATCGAGTCCCAGTGGGGGAACATGATGCATTTCACAAATGATACGACAGTGTCCTGTTGCTATACTTCTGTCTGAAGTCTACACTGAGATACTACTGTCCCTTTCTCACCTTGTGTATTGTTACACCTGCAACTAATAGATTTAGTGCTACTGTTCCCACAGCTAGAATTGCTATATTTGTTTATCACTTGGACTCGACTTGGAAGAAGAAGAAGAAACATATTCTGATTCCCACTTTTACTTTCACCCAACTCCGACTCCCAACTGTTCATCACCTGAGCTACAGCCCTATCCATAGATCTAGCTACTTCTAGTAAGTTTTGTGGGACATTGTGGGAGCTTTAGCCTTCTACTTCACGATCAGACCTTTTAAACACTTAAAACCTGTTTCATTTATGTCTTCGAGAAGATATCTCCACTCTAAAAATAACTGCTTGTTTCCATTCACTGAGCTTCCATTGCAATGGTGGGGTGACTGACTTACTCCGTTACAGCTAAAAAGTATCACACATAACTTCACCAAATTTGTATCGAAATGAAACAAGTGAGTCAACTGTTAGATCTCCGCTTTCCGTAGATTGTCACAGAAAAACAATGGAGATATAGATCAATAAAACGCATCCGGTAAACGGGATTCAGTCCATATCCATGGGAATAGGCTCAAATGAGTGAAAGGGACTTAGAAGTTGTGGAGTCAAAAAAACAAAAATTTGGACAAAAATTGTCAAACCGGTGAAAAAAATGCCGGTCTCTTTTGAGTTTAATTTCATTATTTTGATGAGCATCATATTTCACTACCATGTCTCACATATAATATGAGTCACAATTTGGTGGAATCAGGTGCTCGTCAGTTTTTGGGCATGTGGAATTATTGGTATCATCTTAAAGTTTGTTCATTTGTCTTGCTTTTGATGAAAAAAAAAAGAAAACTCATCTATCTTGAATAGAAGTTGAGATATTTACAATTGAAGAAAGTGGCGGTCGCTCGGTTTGAGATGTAAAATTAGAGAGAAAATGGCTACCAAAGTTTGGTAACTTCCATAGCTTGAAACTGAAAATTTACATCCTTTGTGCCTCCAATCAACGATTTTCAGTGAAATCCATACAGAAATGTGTTTTGAAATGAACAGAAAAGGTGTTGAGCTTAAAGACAAAAAAAAGAAGAAAATTGACAAAGCTGCAGAAAAATGCCAGTTTCTTTAATTCATTATTTTGACAAACACCTGATTTCACCATGATGCCTCACATATATTGGAAAAATATTTAAATGATTAGGTACTGAGAACTGAGATTGTGTGTTATGACACAAAGGTTAAAAGAAAGTTGTGAACTGTATGTATGTGTATGAGATAATTATAAGCACATTGACTTGATAACAATCATTTGTTGCCTAATAAAAGTAAGACAGACTGCCATAAACAACAGAGAGATAATTAAGTAGAACCTACCCACGGTGCTCTCCAGGCATCTGTTGTTGCGTACTGTATATACAATGTAAAGGCTGCTCCAGTTTTAGGTCTGGCTCTGGAAGACAAAGAATGATTATTAAAATTCAAATAAAATGATATATGAAATGAATATAAATGATATCATATGAGTATTCTTTTTGGGTATGTGCACATAGTATAGGAATAATGGTTACAAATATTTTGTTGACCCTTTCATTTTTTTCCCTTGGTACCCCATTTCCCATTCACTCTCCCCAAGTGTAAAGATCTAAAGCTCTAATTTTGAACCTCACACTAGTCACAGACTGTTTTCAATCTTGTCTTTTTCAGTTTGGTAGTCTTATCTCCATCAAAGCCATTCACGAAAATTAAATTGTGATGACTCATGCGACCTCGTGAGACTGACAAGTGACAAGCTTATTTAGCATTTACAAAAAATACTGGGAGGGATAAGAGGAATCTTCATGACTGTTCTTCTTCTGCCAGGTGTGCCGCTTGTGCCGAAAGGTGACCATCACAAGTGAAGACATAAAGATAATCAACGATGCACACAGGGTAAATGTTGACAGGTGAGTTTTTGAATTTATTATTGGGTAAGTGTACATGAGACTGACATATGTAGTATTGATTGACTTAACCATAGACCTGCGAACATGGAAAAGGGTAGTTTGAGAGAGTATGTTTTGTTGATGTAGTTAATGCTACAGTTGTGGATAATTCAGTGATATTAGGCTGAAAATATACTGCCACGCACAACTGAGGTGTGCCGCGAAAAAAGTCGTGCCCTCCTCTTTATTTCCTATCGGTGATTTCACTGACATGACTAGACGTGAGGACCCAAAAAGACGTGCGTGCTTGCAGCACTTGTTTTTCGCGTGCCGGCAGGCTTGCTCTGCTATCGGAGTGTTCCGCGACGCTGTGGAGATAAACAAGGGGGGGGGGGGGCAACGCGACCACTGAGCCTGCCCAGCGCCATTTGTTTTACACAGTCGAACGGAGTTGCGTTGACCTATGGGATCTTCATTTCCGATTTAGCTGCTCCTCCTTTTCGTGGCGCACTTCAGTTGTGCGTGGCAGTATATTTTCAGCCTTAGTATTTCAAGTTTTTCAATAAGTACAAAGGCTCTGTCTATTTGAAAAGCATAATATTGAGAAATTTTATTTGTTAGCCCTCTCGTTGCTTTATGTACATATATATGATTTGCTCTCTTTTTAAAAAAACTAAAATGTGAACAAGCTTATTGACAATTGGAAGATGTACAACACCCTTTCAGTTTTTATAGCTTTTTATGCGCCTGCCTGGTATGATAATTAATTGATTTTCCTTGCCATAGAAATTCTATCAACTGATTTTTTAACCACAGTTGTAACAAAAGCACAGTATAGGCAGATCTCCTTTGTCATTTTACTGTTTCTATTTGCTTATATATGAAAGGCTATTTCAAATTTGTATGTTTCAGAGCTCTGTTGGACAAGATAAAAGTCTGGCCGTATGACAAAGCCAGACCTGTGGATGATGCTCGTCTTCTTGGTTCAATCAGATGCCAAGGGGAACCAGAGACTGGCAAGTTTTGTTTCCAGCACTTGGGATCCATGATGATTCATGCAGGAACTCCCTTTGTTGTTCTTGCTATCAACCAGTTTGGGTTTGATGTTGGCGATACAGAGCTGGAATTTTACAAGAAGTGGAAGGATGTTCCGTACAAACTTGGTCATATTGAAGTAGCTGACATTGCCAGGTTAGTGCCTTTAATTATCTTACTTTTTTAAAGTGTAAAAGGCTTATATGATTCTTACTTGGAGGGGAGAGGTGTCTCTTTTAGCACCGGAATTTCTCTTTTCTAAATTTTTTTTCTTAATTAAAAGGACAAGTTATCACTGTATGGATACTGAGTTTGCAGAGAAAAGTCGATTTACAATTCACCTTTATCAACCTCTTTGTTTCCTTTGAAAAAAATTGAGTTTGAATTATTGCACAAACAAAACGGTTGATAACTGTTCCGGTTTATAAAAACACTGTCCTATTTTGGAAAACTTGGTGCAATGACAGAAAAATATTAGACAGATTTTGTAAATATCTGTAAAAAAAAAATTTCTCAGATTTTGTTTAGGTGTGCAGTGTTTTGGACATGGGGAATTCTCTTTTATCCTGAAATAGTAATGACTGACAATCATTTCCTCAGTTAAGTGAAGAAATATTATAAAGAAATTGTTATGTGACTTTTTTCTCACAAATGACAGGTATCTTTGTGCTAAACAACTCTGGGGCATTTGCAATAGTACTTAAGCTATTAAGTCATTAGGTGAAGGACATCCCAGTATTCAGCAGTTTGAGAATTATTTTTTTTTGGGGGGGGGGGGGGGGGGGTATGGGTTGGTTTATTTACACCCCCCCCCCCCAAAAAAAAAAGAAAAAAAGAAACATTTTCCAGAACTGGCACTGACAGGCTGGAAATAATCTCTGTGAGATGTACTCTGTTCAAGGAAAGTGGTTTGTAACCCCCAACCCCAAACCCTCAAAATTTCCAGATTTCCAGGTGTCCTCTCCTCTAAGTCATGGTAGCACGTTCATATTGCTTGCCTAAGACAAGGCTTCCTCTTTATAATCAGATATCAGAGTTAAGTATTGAAATGAACTTCTTTATAGGATGAGGATAAACTTCAATTTCATATTTTAACTGAGGATGCATAACTTTTAGTTTTCAATAATTCTAGTAATTTATTTTCCCCTCGGATGATTTGATGCTGTTTAGCCTATTGTCTCCGAGTGGCAGTGGCTGGAGTCACCGGCCGATGAGAATGCAATAGTTCCAAATAGATGCTGAAAAGTGCTTGTTACGCGAAAAGTGTGACATGTATTCTGTGAACAGATGTTCAGTTTTCACTTAGGGGGTCTGTTCAATTGATTATTTGAAGGAGAAAAGCGATGTTTTGAATCATGCATTACTTCATTTTGTGGCTCCTGTGTTATCGATTTCAAAGCTGAATTGATTGCACGGAAATGTCGGTAATTTTGTGTAAAATCATTTCTTCACAATGAAAAGTGACAGGCACGTTCAGAACTGAGTGGAGATTGAAAAAAAAAACGACTTACGCACACAAAAATAGTAAGCCCTTAGAAATGTATATTTTACTGTGTTGGTGATTCTCAAATTTGACTCTTTTTTTTTGCTGTTTGTTTTTGGTCCTTAAATTACAATTTGATTGACATTTCGGCACTGAAGTTTACACTAGGATTCTGCATTTATTTCCCATTCTATTGACTTTTATGGCTCTATTTGGTGAGAAATCACAACCAAATTAATAATTGTAAGTGACCATGCTCTCCATTCTGACTGACCAAAATTAAATTCTGTCCAAGTGTGGGAAAGAATTCCAGAGATAAAGGGTTCATACATGACTGCTGTAATGAACTGTCAATGAGATGTAATATAAAAAATGGTGTTTTTCAGATCGATATACAGTCGAACCTGCTGTAACAGTCTCCTGTCTGAGAAAATCATCCTTTTATATGACCACTTCCCACCCTTGTATAATATTTCTCCAACATCATCGTAATGACACTGTCCAAGATATCCACCTGCCTAAGACGATCACTTTTCTCCTTGCCAGTGGGTGGCCGTCTTGGACAGTTTGACTATATTTTAGAGAGTGACTTTCATGAAGGAATAGTTATTCATAATATATATCTGTCTCCCCCGGTCAATATCAGTCGTAAGACGCAGTGTGCTATTATCAGCTACGAGGCTCGAAAGGCAAAAAAGTGACTTTCCATGAAATTTTTGTTTTTTGGATATATTGAAAGTTTGATGTCTTCTGCTTCATTTAAGATAAAAATAAGCAACTATAATCGACCATAAATATTTTATTTTGATTTATTTTGGAGGTGTGTGTGGTTTGTTGTGAGCTTGGGGGACGAGATAAAGAACTTTGGACCTTGCTAGTGTGTAGGTGTGAGATTATCTTTAGAACCATTACCTCATAGCCACCTTTACTTCAACCTTCTTCTTTCGCAACTATTTTTAGATTTTGACCCCTTTTCGAGCATGAATGGTCTGAAATGTAAACAACTCTGATTGGTAAAACGGAGTAAAAACGGTAACTTCTAGCTCACTTCAAGCTTGTTTACGTAAACAGCTGACTGTGTGGGCGTACCCTGCTAGCTGTTTTCATCTGTTGATCTTTCAGTTTTACACTTGGATTGACTTAAAAAATGATTCGTTTTTATTGTGTTTTAGTGCTTAAAAAAATTTAATTAACCTTCCCCTAGATCTCTGAAAGCGGACTCCTTACCAAGAGGCCACCGAGGCAGTCTATGTGTGTGTTGATACCTTGGTGTGTTTGTATGTGTGTGTGAATGTGTGTGCGTGCTCTCGTGTGTTTATGGTGGTATTGCAAACGTATAATTAGGTAGGGTAAACACGGCACGTAAATCGGCTCGCGGCCTTCCGAGCGTGTGGTTTCGGTGAAATGGCGGTAATTCAGATCTCTGTTTCTTTTCTCTTTTGCTTTAAAACACCAAATGCTGAATTCTTTGAAAAAGTTCAGATTTTCTTCGTTGCAATAGTGAAGAAAGTTGTATGTATATCCGAATATTTGGAGCTGGAGAATCGCTGTGGAAAGGGAAGCCCCTCGCGGTAGGAATGCGAGGTCGGCCTGTTCAAAATTGACACCCAGACATTGGAATGCTTTGCAGAAAGATTGATGATTAAATATCGTCTTTTCATTGGCGATGAACTGTACAGTTTTGAGCTTGGTTTCCCTTGGTTATTATTTTTGGCCTTTGGTGTTTGGATGTAAAACCTTTAAAAAAAAGCGTCTAAGTTTTGAAAGATAATTTTAAACTTGAAATGGGTAAAATACCGGCTAAAAAAGATACCAATAGAAAGAACAGCTTTTTTTCAATTAGTATAAAGTCATCGGTTTGGAATTATTCTGCATGAATCCTTTCGCGAAACTACCGGGAGCACTCAGTATACTACAGTATTTAGCCGACTCACTCGCCGCTATGGCTGTGCGGGGCCAGCTGGGACAATGCTCTGTGATTTATTGAAATAACGACAGATCATCGTTTTTGAGGCTATAAAATACTGATTTGTAATGGTCTCACAGTCTTGAAAAAAATTAGGCTTCATTTCTTTTTGATAATGATTGTACTCTGTTAATGTAGAGATGTTTAGTGCACTTGGTACTCTTTTATTATCTGTCAAACATGGGGTTGCAGCCAGTTAGCGACTTCAGCAATATTTGATTATTATATTACGTTGAAACAGCTGCCATTCTCTTAAACATTGACTGAGAGGTAAAAGTATGGTACCAAAATTCTCAGGAGACATAGGCCTTTCATATAAAACAGATGAATTTGACATACAGCTACTTTGAAAATTTAGTATCTGGTATCTAGTATAATGCTGACATTTTGTTGCGTTTGACGCCAAGTCCATTCTCATAAAAATTTTGTTTTGTCCAGAAGTGTTTTCTCTGTTAATGAATAGTTTTCTACCTTTGTATGTTACCTTGTAGTGGCATAGCCAAGATAGCTGCTAAATTTCAAGTCTCTACCTTAATTCTAAGACTCCCATTGCTATGGAAACATGTTGCTCAACTTCGGAGGCCATTTTCTCCTTTTTATGTTTCCTCACCTCGCACGATTAAAAGTTCTGTATTTTTGTCAAATATTGTCTATATTTACTTCATTCTAGTTTTAAATTGTAGGAAAAGGTGATAGTTTTTAAAAATAATGTTAACTCAGTTTTGAAATTTCCTTCATTTGACTGATATTGACCGGCAGGGACACATATGTAACTTCATACCATACCTGTGCCAATACATCCATATTTATCGTTTTGTTTTGCATAATCAGATAAAGATGTCAGGGTAAAACAGGGTTGATACTCAAGATTTTAAATTTGGCATTTTTTTGTGCAATAAATATATATAGCATTTGTAAAGCGCAAATTTCTGCTCAACAGCAAGCACTATGTGCTTTACAAGCCATATTATTACCCCAGCAGACCTGATAGCATTCTCAAACAATCTCAACTTTCTGACAAGCATACAGTGCAAGCTGCCATTTACATGTGCTAAAACACTAACATCTTTTGCTGTCTGTGGCTGGGTATGTATTCTCACCTGGTTGGAGTGAGGAAAACTCATGTAAAGTGCCTTTCACACAAGGACACAATGTCGGGCTTCAAGCTCGAACCCCTGAATCTGCAACCTCACGATTACAAGTCTGGTAGCCTAACCACTAGACTACCAATGCCACAGAATGCACTTTCGGAAGTATGTCACTGTGTTTGTTGGGAAGATGCAAGAACTTCGTCAATTTACGTGCACTCCTCCCTTATCAGGTGACTTATAAACTTGACTTTTGTTTCTCTTTGCAAAAGTTAACCTTGAGTGCCTCATAACAGCTTGTTTTTCCAATCTTTTTGTGGATGCGACTGAAATTTTATGTCTTTGTCTGTTCACGTAGCACAGGACTGCTTAAGTCTACAGATTTTTCCTGTAGTTACAGATTTTGGACCTGTTCTACTGCCATACCGATTAAGGTGTCAAAACTACCAGATTTGTGATGGACGCTGAGAGTAAAAGAAAATAAAGAACTCTGTTCTGCAGTGCTTTCAATCTTCCCTGTTTTTGCAGAAATAAGTACATTCCGAAAGTTCCGTACTCGCTCCATCATCATGTCAACCTTATGCATTAAAGAAGAAGAGACAGACAGTAATAGTAATAGCTTATCGGCGTTCCGTACAAAGGATCAGTACTTGCCTCCAGAACTTTTTGGATATTTATGGAAATTCTCAGTGATAAGTTGTATTAGAAACTGCCAGACTGCACATTTCACACACTCGACCATTGTTCTTCTGTGCTGCAGTTCGATGGGCAGTACATTTTCAATCCCTGTAAAGCTCTAAATTTAATCCCCCCCCCCCCCCCCCCCCCAAACTGAACCTTGCTGGCGGCCTATGCTGGAGGAAAGAAGAAACCCATCTTTTTAGATACATATTTGAATTTGAACTGTTTGATGCTTAATACTTTGTCCTTGATGCCGAGACTGTCAGATTTTCAGCATCACTACACCCCACACTCTCACAGTCCTTCCAGCTCCGGCTCCCAGTACATATGTCCTCTTGTAATGCCACTTTTTGCTCTGCCGTGAGCCTAACTATAAAGTTTAAAAAAAAATTAAATTTGTCTTTTGTATGTTTTTTAAAACCTGTTTATGCTGAAACCCAAACCAAGTTTTGACAGTTGATGTTCTGGCCTTTCCACAGGCCCAGATCAGGGTTAGTTTTTTATATTTTTTTGTCATACATAAGTCACACTACAGGACTTATCAGTGCCCAATTGGTATGCTATTGTCAGAAAATATCTTTTAACTCACCCAGCCCTAATGTTAATAAGATCGGTTTTCATGCGCAACGCTCCAACCCTAACTCCGACAGTATCGGGTATGGAAAATTTTGCTCTTGTGACGGAAAACACTACTTTTGTGTGAAGCAGACTATAGCCTAATTGGAAGAGTAACCATTTTTCGTTTTAAACCATAAATGCAAGCCCAAATTTAGAATAAAGAAAGCTGTATTCGTGAACCATGTGAATTGTGAGGGGTGCAAAATTTGAACGCACTTCCTTTCTTCGCTTTTTGTTTACTTTTTGACTCTGTATATATATAGCCATTTTTACATGGAGTATTGCATAAAAACTATGACATATTTTGCCTTCAAATTTTCAATAGACACAAATAAAGGTTTGAATAAAATGTGTACTAAATTTGACTAGGATGTATTTAAATTTAGTATAAAAATCTCTAGGGAGACCTGACAACCCAGAAGTGTAGGTCTAGGGTTGAGTGAGTTAATTTAGTTTCTATTTGTGCGGGCTATGAGTTTATTAAAGTCAGTTTGGCAGTTACGTCACTCTCACTTCCACATTCAATACTAATTGATAGTTGACTTGAACAATAGTCCATGAATGCTAAACACTTTGCTGCCTCATCTCTGGCGATGTTTACCGCCCAGTTTCTTTGGATTTTCCCCAAAATATGATGGCAAAGTGTAAAAAAAACCCCAAAATGTTAAAAAGCTTTAAAAACTCATCTCATTTCAATAACTCTGTTCACCTTCACTTATACAAACCCACCCCACCCCTTTTTCTCGCCTACGTAAACACATGCGAGGGCGTGAGCGTGCCCGCGCTGACACACACACACGCACTCACTCACACACACGCGCGCACGCACACTTGAACGCACGCACGTACGCGTGCGCCACGTATAGTTTCGCTATACGTCCACACACATGTGCATGCACACTGAAGTTTTCAAATTATAATTACCCAATATCACGAAAAGCAACCCTTTTTGATTGTAACTATGTTTTCTGAGGCAATGATAATCTTTTTTCTTTTTTTCTTCTTTGTCCTCGTATTATGTACCTGATTTGGGGCCAAAATACCTGAAACTGACCCTGAATTTACCTGAAATGGGAACTTTGAGGTAGGCTATCCTGATAACATGACAAATGATGTTTTTCCTATTTGGTATTGTTTGAGAATATTTTATACGTTGCACCATTTCCATGTGACCAAATTTCCAGACTGATTTTATGATGACGTTACACTTAACTTACATATTTCAGATACCTGCCTGATATTGCTCCTCAAAGTAGAAAAGCTGACAGTGGCTTCCAGGACAATGAAACTAGTAAAGAGTCCGCCTATGCTACTGAAGGAGAAGAGCTGAATAAAGATGAAAGATGCAGTGCAAATGCTCAAACATCTAACAAGGAAATATCATCCAACCAAAATGGGAAAGGAAATGAGACAGGGCCTGAGGGATCCCAAAAACAAGAGGTAAAGCCACCAGGCACAAGTGGTAAGCTCCATGATCGTCAGGCATTTTCTCCACCACAGGATCCACCCCTTGGAAGACGGGATAGTTTCAGCAGTTCTACCAATCTGAAAACTGTTCATCCTGCCGCGGAAACTGGGACAGCGGACAGTGGTCATTACTCTGGTGCCAGTGAGCCTTCAGAGACAGATTCTACAGAGGTCAAAGAACCACTTGTTGCTGGTGCATATGCAGCACCAAGACGACTAAAAGAAGAGTTTGATAATCACCCTGACAATGTTTCCAATGTATCTGACGAAAGTCAAACCAAACCTTTGTCAATTAATACAAAAGAACGAAGTGTGCGTCGTGTTGAGGACTTCAGGTGGTTTAAACAGATAAAGAAAAACTTAGATAGTAGCCCAAAATTAGATATTCAATCTCTTTATAGCAGTAGTGTTCAGTCAAAACCTGCTTTGTCTAGTGTTGCAAGCGAGCCTGCAGGAAGTTGTGACGATATTTCTGTTTCAGAATTATTGATAAGTAAGTCATTAACGAGTAGCTCACCCGCACAAGAACATGTGGAAAATCTGAATGACAATTTAAATATCCCTGTAGATGTACAGGGTCTTGAGGGTGGCAGAAGTCAGGATCAAGATTCCATTCAAAAGGGGGCTCAGGAAGTTGCTGAGGAAGAAGACAATCTAGGGGGAAATGAGGCTTCATATCCAGAAGGGGGTGGAAGAATTCTTTCATGCGATGAATACAGCCAAGAAGACAATGCAGAAGCTCTGGAAGAAAATATGGCTGTGAGAGATAATCCAGTAGATGCTGGGGGTCAGGATCAGATTGTAGCTGGTGATGTTGGAGATGGAGCTGCACCAGAGCTGAATGGTGAACAGCAGAATGACTTAAATAGGGTATCTCTTAGCAGAAGTTTTAAGAATACATTTTTATGAACATCTGTTAACTCTTTCAGGACGTATCGCCGATATACTGGCGCAAGTCCACACCCCTTGCGGACGTATCGCCGATGATGGGGTGCCTCACTTTTGTTTCGTTTTAACATGATCCGTCATTTTTAAGTAGGCCTACTTATATTATTGTATTGAAAACTTGGAAAGCGTTTAGGAAACGAAAACATCTAGTTTCGCTTTGTCAAAGTGTCGGTTTGGCGTAAAACGAGTGAATTAATTCTTGCGGTCTTGCATCAACAGAACGATGTAATCGGACCCAATAGATGTATCGTAACTCAAACAAAATTTGGGAAATTGCTTTCAAATAAAAAAGTTGCGCTTTCAGAAACTTGGATTATGCTCTTGGCCTGTATATGATAAGATAACTATGTTGACTTGCTTTCACTTGTTTGGTGAGAGTTATTATTTCCTTCAAAATTTATTTTCCTCATCACCATCACCAATTCTTACTAACCCTTGTAATGCATGCCTATGTTAAAAAATAATCCTTGTTCCATGTTGGATGGAATATATTCCTCATTTCTTCATTCAATTTTTTTCAATTTGATGAAGGCCTACGTATGTTACCTTTTGAATGATGGTTGTGCTTATATGAAGTTATTCTGTACATCACCTGTGTAGCTGAATCGAGCCAGAAGTTAATTACGTCTAGACTCCAAAACAAATAGGTACGGAAAGAGATAAAATGTATTTATTTATTTATTTATTTATTATTATTAGTATTTATATCATATATATTTTTAAAAAATTTATTAAAAAAAAAATTTTTTTGGGGGGGAGGGGGGAAGAGATCATAGCCTTATTCCATAACTTGATGCTCTTGTGAACTATGGTAGTGCTACATCAGTTAGAAATATTTCTGATGTTGTATCTTATGGACTTGTAATGGGTTTTTTAAGTTTCTTTTCCATTCAAGAGAGGTGAAGCATATTTTACAGCTCCTCATATCATCATAGCATTTTACTTCTGTATACTCACTAAATGGAATCTGAGAACTATTTCAGCAGATTTCTTTTGCTCCTTGGGAAAACATACATCCGTACAAAATGTCATACATGTTTTGTGGCTATATAAAATTGTGACAATTTTGATGAAAATGTGGGAGTCGACCTGTGCTAGACAGTTATGTCGACAAGTGATCAGAGAAAGTTGAGGCTCTTCTCTTGTCATGGCAGCGGCAAGCGCTTCATTTGTCAGCAGGGCTTCATCCAGGCAAATGTGAAGGCATTGAAATGATGTACAGTCAAACCCCATCATACCGCCTACCTTTGGACGAGCATGAAAATAAAGTTGGGTGTACTGCGGGGCTGGGGGGTAAAACGGGATCGTACTGATTGCCATCTTGACCAGTAATGGACTTTTAGAGACTACAGATAAGAAGCAAACTGTGGCCAGTTTTACCTCATGTAGATCTGTCTGGCGTGACTGCCATGTGCAAAGAAAAAGACAAATTTTAGTAACCAATTATCAGCTCCAGCTAAAATTTACACAAATTCAAATAGAAAGAAGCTAGGATCGGGCTGTATGTTTCAAAGAACCTATATGTACATTTTAAAAAAATTGGGACTCAATACTTGTCAGTCCTTGGACAGCCTTAGCCTATCATCATGTAGACTTGAGCATGAGTCCTCACAATATAAAAGCCCTATGGGCGCCCGCCAGCATTGAGATCATGAAGCTGATAAGTGGAGATGCCAGATATTTTGTCGGCAGGCCAAAGTGGCTTGGTTAATTTGAAGTTTCTCCAAGTGACTTTTAAGTTTCTTTCCAAATTTTCAAAATATTGTCCAGAGCCGAAAAATAATAGCTTTTCCACAATCAGTGCAAATCAGGAGCTAATCAACGACAGATGCTAGAAATAGGCTGACCTCAGAGAAAGAGATTATCAAGCAGCCAGCGGATGAGTGCTGTGTGTAGTGTGTACCTCTTGCAGCCAATTTGCTGGCGGTACAGAGGGGCGAATTTACTTTAGTTTAATAAGGACAGTACAACTCACAGAGTTGGCAGATGGCAGTGTAAATGCATGAATACTATATATAGGCATTCCTTTTCTTACAAAGACAAAACCTGGTGATAAGTGGGGCTGGCAGTTCAACGATGGGGTGGGGGGTACAAAGACGTTTGACTGTAGATTGGAGAGGTGTCATAAAGTACCATTTTGCTTAATTGTAACACAGACATGAATACAATTACTGGGTATGCAATACTGGGGGAAAATGGCGATTAGCGGATGATTGTGGCAAAAATAAGTAGAAATAACTTTTTTTGTATTTTGCTTCCTATTCCAGTGTATGCTTTATAAAACTGATATATGTGTATACAAATCCTTTGAGCCTTGATCCTAATTTGACCCAAATCCTGACCTCGTGAGCTTCCAGATTCAGGGAGAGAGGGCATCCTCATGAAAAAACTCAGTAAACCAGCTCAGAATGTGATCAAAACGAGTTTGAAAGGGTGCAGACATGTTGGTATCCTAGAATAGCATGTTGACAGAAACTAGCATTCAGATTTTTTCTACAGTTTGCTGAGGTGTTATTGTGGAATCCCCACCACCCATACATTTTCATGCTCCTCTTGTATTGAATCATTTATAATGTAATCAAGTCCCTATAAAAGTACTCAAATAGACGTTGCTTTCTGTATATAATTTTTGTGGGTCCATTTTTACACGAAATATTTGTAAAATTGAAATTTAAAAACTTAGAAAGATTTTTCAAATACATTGGGGGCTCCAGTAGCTAAGGGAGTAGTGAGTTCAGACCTAAAAGTAAAGTCAAGCAAGTGTCGGTTACACGGGGTTTAAGTGGGTGGTCACTGGGGTGTGTCCTTGAGCAAGACACGATAACCCAAGCTAAAAAAACAGGGTGCTGCACAGTGGGGACCAGCAATGGCATGATTCTGAAATTGTTCTGTATTGGTGTAATAATTATTGTGTATTTATCTCTATGCATATGTGTATGTATTCATGTATTTATGTATTTATAATTATGTATTTATGTATCGTGTGCGTATGTTTGCCATTGTAAACCAAAAATTGCCCTTCTGGGATCAATAAAAGTGTAATTTATTATTTTTATTTAATTCATTTTATTAAGGCATTCGAGTTTTAAATAACTAAAAAGCATATATCTTTTTTCATATAAAAATATGTAAACAGTATTAGGACTAGTTTGTATTGACTAATGCGATGAAGCTTGTTACTACTTTCATTGACCAAGCAAAAACCAAGGAAGAATCAGCAGGCGAGTGTTACGCTGGTGCTCCGTCCACATAAAATACGTATGAGTTTTTTTGAAGACTGAAGAGATAAGTGCATCAATGTTTGTTTTCCTATTTTTAATTAGATATATGAAAAAGAGATTTGTTTTCTCTTTAACTTAATATAAATAACATTTATCTATCATCAATAAAATGTGATTTTATTTTGGTGCAAATTAAAACGTAAGTTTTGCCTCAAGTACATGTATGAGTATTTTGATGCATACATTGATGTTTGTTTTGATTATTTTCAATTCCATGCAATAGAGCTCTTATTTCTCTTTAATTTGATGTGCATAATGCATAACAATCATAATTGAATTGTCAAGTTGATGAAATTTTGTCTTTTTTGCCTCTCCTTAGCAAATGTGTAAAATTGGCTTCAGGGCTTTTTGTGATGCTATATTTTGTCAAGCAAACACGTTTGTCAAATTGTATAGTGACAGGCTTGGTACTCATAGCTGAAGAGTTAAAGAGAACTTCAAAAAAAATTTATGAACTTTTCTGTACAAGTGTTGTTGTTCTGATTAGATTCCCACTTTGAAGAGCACATCAAGGGAAAGCATGAAAATTGCCAGTTGCTACCTTTTTAAGCCTACCTTTGAAGAATGGCTCATTCTTCATTCATGTACTCGTGTGTGTACTTGTGTAAAAAACATGTCATTTAGTGCTGGGAAAAAGTAAGACAGACAGACAGAAACAACAGTGGGAAAGTAAAGAAGTGGGATCTACCAGTGGAACCCTCCAACCACTTGCGGCATGCTTTTTAAATGGATTGTATAAATTTATATATAGCTCACCGCAAGCTCATTATTGTGTTTTCATTAGAAGTTTTTTTTTCTTGCATGTTGAAAAATTTTCGAGAACCATTAATATGAATAATAATAGTTTGTCAGTCATTGAATGATGATGATCAGTGTATCTGCAGAGGAGACTATTTCTTGAGCAAAATAGAAGAATTAAGGATTATCATGATCATGTCTGGTGGCTCCTGCAATGGTCAATGAGACCAATTCTGACAGAGAAAAGTTAAACACATTTTAAACAGGTAAAAGAGCTCATATGACCTTATGCAGTTGCGAGCGCCATAAAAATCTTACTAAAACAAACTAAAACAAACAAAAGCTTCAGTTCCTCTTGTGGAAGAGCTCAGGTTGTTGGCTTAAAAAGAAAGAACGAAAAAGGACTGGTTGCACAGAGTATAATATATATGTCATGTATACACAAACATAATACTGTTTACAGTATTAGATCTAGTTTTCTTTTATAGTGATGTTTTTTTTTTTTATCGGTCACATGTAATGGTACTGTCGATGCTTGCTTCTGCTATCTGGAGATGAATGATTTGAATTCGAGTTTTTTAAAATCTGG
>NW_004797610.1:64550-115563 GCF_000002075.1 Aplysia californica
TATATATGTGCACTGACTTTTAGTTTTTTTTCACATTAAGACCCTCTTTAGATGAAAATGTCAAACACAAAAGAATTTGTTTTCCATGATTTCCATTGCTACCGGATGTTGTTGTTATAATCGATCCAGATTGCTACCGGATAAGAGATAGTAAATAATTGTGCTGACTTTAATCTTTGTCCTAAAACTAGAACTGCAACAAAAATTCCAAATTACTACTAAAATAAGCAAAGAAGGGAGAAAGTATTCTTTCCTAAAGAGGGCCTTAAAAAGATCTGAAGTGCTCTTTAATTTAGAAACCCAACTTTATTCAAATGTAATGGTACAAATCCGTTGTATAAAAAATTTTGTTTGTAGAATCTAATACTTTGAAGTGCTTTGTGTGTGAGAAATTCAGAGTCATTTGACGAACCATTCCAATAAATAACTTAATGACTTACAAATATGCAAATTTTTGTTTTTGTTTTTTTCATTTCGCCACGTTGCCTGCTTTCTTTTTATACAGTCTAGTATGCACGTAGTGAACATATCCGTATGTAGCGAAATGCACACATAGTGAACAGATGTTAAGGTCTGGAATTTTTTTCTAATACAGTGGAAACCTCAAATAACGGATAGTGGGACCAGAGAAAAAGTCCTGCTATATGAGATTCCTGTTAAATCAGAAATACAAGGGAAGTAAGCATTTGTCGACTAATCCAGCTGTATTTATTCATGGGTAGTTTCCCTTGCCACAAGTACCCATGAACAAGGGTTTTGTCCAAGTGGCAGGCCTGAGCTTGACACATTACGCGTGCATGTAGCTAGGCTTAGGACTAGGTATAAGCCTGCAGCACACCGCAGCCCTCTCTCGCTTCACTCGCTGCGTGTGCTTGTAGTGCCGTGGCGTGTGTGAGCTTCCTCCATCACTGCGTTTCTCTCTTTCTCTCTCTCTCTTACTTTTTACACATTGTTAACGAGCTTTTGTCCCTGCTATAACCGACTGGGCTCCAATGAGGCCCTGTTATTGCCGATAACTCTTAATAGAGACAAAGTGTAGGAAAAAACGGGGATTTAAAAAATTCCTGTTATTACAGGATCCCTGTTAATGTTATACAGTCCGTGCCGGCTATAAGCACGCCGGCTTAAAGCACGTTTCGGACTCAAGCACGCTAAACGGCTCTTACCGAATTTTTGCTATATAAATTACACGCCTTTAAGCACGGTAACTTCGGCTTCAAGCACGCTTCATTGCTTTTAAGATGACCCATCGAAGTTCGAACACAGTCTACACCGCAGAAGTGGAGTGTGTGAAGAGAAACACAGAGAACGGAAGTGATAGAGACACACACTCACACGGGCAGAGAGGAAGGCAGAGAGATGAACACAGCCACACGCGTGGACATAGGATCTAGCCTAGGGCAAAGTTACACACAGACTAAAAAATACAAAGAGAGTCGGGGAGACGAGAAAGGGAGGCTGGCTACGATTTCACCTTTAACCCTCGCTATCCGATAATCCTGATTGTGTATCAAGCGCGAGGTGAGATGAAGGCGGTGGTATGAATGTGGCACAGCGGGCAGTGGACTGGTATGCACAGGCAGTGTGTAGGCCTAGTGTGCTGTATCGTGACTGTCCGTCTAAATTAAATTTTCATTTCCCATTCGACCACAAAACAAAAACAAGCAAACAAAAACTACCATGGCGGGTGTAAAAAAACAGTGCACACTTTTGCGGGACCACTAGCTCTATAGGCCTACTTACAAACAAAGGGAAATAGCACTGGAAATTTTCTACATGAAAATCTCTGGATTTGATTATGTCTAATTCGCACTCAAGCACGCTTCGGATTTAAGCACGCTTATGCTTTCTCCCGATGACCGTGCTTAAAGCCGGCGTGGACTGTATATGGTTTCCACTGTATTTCCACAGGACTAAAATCTGATAACTCATTTTTTCAGCATGCCTCATAAATACATACTGATGCTGCACTCACAGTAGTGCCACTTATTCAAAGCAAGTTCTAGATAAAACTCACACTGTAGCACAGAAAATCTGAAATTTGAAAGAACAGAAAAAAAATTACACCGCTTTTTTGTTAAATTATAACTTTATTAAAACAATCCATAGGGATGTGAAATCTCTGGCATCGAGAGTGAAGCTTCAATAATGTTGCTCTTAAACGATAAACTTCAATCCAGCTTTTGAGAATGTGTTTCCTTTTTTTTATAAAATGAATCTGCAAATTTCTGCAAATTTCTCCTTCAGAACATAATCACTCCTACAGTGATAAATACTTTACCACAGTATTTTGTTTAACTTAAGATGGTCTGTCCGAATTGTAGAATTAATCATTTTCAGAAAATTGATGAGGTAAGATAAGCTGGTATTCATTAAGGAAAGGAAAACCCCACTGAACATCACTGGAATCAAAACAGGTAGATGAGAGCCAGGAGCTTATTGAAGTAATCACTTATATAGTAGTCAATCTCCTTATCGTCATGAACATTAATTAATCAGACTTCTAGCTGCTTTGCCAAAACTTGTAATGAATGCAATGACACTTAAAGATGGCAGACAGGAGACAGCTAATGAGATGACACAAGTAGGAGGAGCCAACTCAACGCCAATAATGTAGGTCAGAGTTTGGGCTGTCAGTCCACCACATGGTTCCATGCCTTCGTACATGCACATAGCTGCCATTGATGTATGTCTGAAAAACAGAAATGAAGTTGTGACCAAGGCCCATGCAGAATAAATAAAAAGTAAAAGCTGCATCCTTGGAAGAGGCACTTAACCTCCATTTCGTCAGTTAATCCAGCAGCGAACACATATTTGGCAGTCTCTAAAAATGGACAGCAATGAATAGGCTACCAAGATGCAAAATGGTATGACCCATTTGTTGTGAGGGATACAAGAAAATAAACAGTTTAATTGTATTAAATTAGTATTTCTGTCAGCTAATACAAATTTCACATCTCCACTGAGAAAACCTCATCTACATACAGCATAGGCTACATAAAAAGACAGAAACTCATGCTTAGGGAGCTGCATCCTGGCGGTTCACATGTGGGGGGAAAAAATCACAAGGAAGCATGACTTGAAGAGTGTGGAATGATATTATATAACAGTATTAACAGCATCCGCAGGAAAAAGAAAAGCAAAGACACTCAGGATAATTCTTTAATCTCAAATAGTTATTATAATCAAAGCCAATGGCCGGGGTCTAGCACCCCTGTATTTGAGCTAGAGTAACAATATGTTTTTTAAGGACACACTCCCTCACCAAACAACTGAAAATCATTGACCTAAAAGTACTAAAAGGGCTTGAGATTCTCTGTAAGGCCACATTCACTAATCACATGACCACTGCAGATTTAGGCCACAGGTGGCCTAAATAAGCTAAACCCCCCTCCCTTACCTTATTTAGGCCACACCTTTATACAAAGTCACAGAAATATTCCTTTTGTGCTTATTGAGGTACAGTGCAGGGTGATTTTACCTGCAAGGATAATTGGACAAAATGGGCAGAATCTTTATTGCTAATGGTGATATTTAGACAAATCCTATATCATTGTCTTTTTTTTTCTTAACTGCTCATGGTTATTAAAGAGTAAGCCAACTAGGTAGTAATTTCGGATTCCTAATACTAATATTATGGACATTCTTAAAATTTTTAAACTTGTTTTTAGCGCTTTTCTCAACGTAAAACGGATTCCGTAAAAAAACAATGATCATATCTTTCTTTTTCAAAGTATTGTGCATATATTTGTGTGAAACTATATATTCTATGCTTTCATGTACATGAAAAAAGCTAATAAAGTAATAAAGGCAAGCAAAATGTTCTTCAGAGACATAGATCTAGTAGTAGGCCCACTGAATTTTTTTTATAAACCGGGAAAGATGACCAGAAGATAACAAAATTATTTTATGATCTTCACTTGCACTTGCAATTTTTTGGATAAATTATAGTCTACCTCATTGTCTTTTTTTTCCATCATTTTTCTTCACTATTCATGACAACTGGCATGTATTGTTTTCAGTTATTATCAAGAAAGTGGATAGGCGGACTACGGGGTCTATCTAGCCAAAAGGATAGGTGGACCCCGGGGTCTACCTAACAAAATGCTAGGATTTAGGATGTGAACCCCGGAGTGAGCGTAGTGAAATAAGTAGTAGATCTAGGTTTAACTAAGGATCGGTGGACCCCGGGGTCAACATAGTGAAATAAGTAGATCTCAGTTTATTTTATAGTAGGACTGGCGGAGCCCGTGGTCAACGTAGTGAAATTATAAGTAGATATAGGTTTAATTAAGGATTGGTGGACCCCGGGGTCAATGTAGTGAAATCAGTAGATCTAGGATTAATTAAGGATTGGTGGACCCTGGGGTCAATGTAGTGAAATAAGTACATGTAGATCTAGGTTTAATTTTAAGGATTGGTGGACCCTGGAGTCAACGTAGTGAAATAGGTAGGTTTAAGGTGGACCCCAGGGTCTACCTAACGAAATGCTAGTTAGGTTTTTAGAATAGGTGGAACCTGCGGGGTCACCGTAGTAAAATAAGTAGGTTTAATCTAGGTTTCCCGGGGGTCCACCAATCCTTAATTAAACCTTCTTATTCCTCTACGGCTATGGTGACTCCGGGGTCCACCAATCCTTTTAAAATTAACCCTACTTATTTCACTACGCTGACCCCGGGGTCCACCAATCTTTAAAGAAACATACTTATTTCACTACGGTGACCCCGGGGTCCACCTGTCCTAAAACCTAGTATTTCGCTAGGTAGACCCCGGGGTCCACCTTAAACCTGCTTATTTATCACTACGTTGACCCCGGGGTCCACCAATCCTTACTTAAACCAAACCTTATTTCACTACGGTGACTCCGGGGTTTACATCCTAAAACCTAGTATTTCGCTTTGCAGACCCCGGAGTCCACCTATCCTCTTCAGGACTAAACTACTATCAATTTGCAATTTTCATTGATTAGCATATTTTTAAAAAAATATTGAATCAGAGACTCGCTTTCTAAAAAGTCCACTGCTAATGCTATTCTTTTCAAAGAAAATGCCACAATTTGATTTTATGACATGTTGAAAAAAAAGAGTTTTAAAAATATCCCGAAAACAATATAAAATGATGATATAGATCTCTCTCTCTCTCTCTCTCTCTATATATATATATATATATTATATATATATATATATATGTGTGTGTGTATTTTATTATATGTATACTAAAAGACTGAGCAGAGGCTTACAATGTAAATTCTCTGCTCTACAAGTAGAGAAAATCTTAAGTTTGCGCAAAACAGATTTTAGAAAAAAAGTTGGATCTAATTATTCTAATAAAAGTAAAAGTGATTGTTATGCTGAGATTTGTTATTATTAACTCTGGAAATACAGTTACTTGCTGAATCTAAAAGTAACTAGAACTGTGCAATTCATTTTATTTCAATTCCAAAGCCCAAAGGCATAGCAATAATAAGTTAGATCTAGATCTAGCAGTTGTAGGCTCTCTGGCTACTTCTAGCATAGGCCTGCTACTACTGATTCTAGACAGGGAATCTAGATCTTGCTATCGCCTGCACTATTAAAGTCAAATATATGGTAAAATAAAAACAAAACTGAATTTTTTGTCAGTCAGTAAATCCCAATTGCCATAGCCGCACGTATTAATAGTTGAATAATGCGATACCGAAGCAACACATTATCACAGTGTGCAGGGGAGAGCGAGGTGCTTGGTCGATTCGGTGGTTCGGCTTTTGTAGATCTATGCATTTTTTACGGAAAGCCCTATTACCTGGCCTATTACTAGATCTATTAGTGTTGTGAAAACTTCAACCTCTACAGCTCAGGCGTCAAAAGATGCTGGAAAATAATAATACGTCCTGAAGTTTCATAATTTATTTTTATACAGAATAACACAGTACACAGCCAGTAGTTTTTATTTCACCGAGTTATAAAAATGGCCTTCGTATAAAAATAGCTTGTTTTCAGAAGCAAATTTTAATAGTTCTAGTTCTACCGAATTGATTTTCAGGCGAATTCAACCATTTTGATGATCTTTGTTTTCCTTTTAAAAAGATGTAGATCTAGGCCTGTCGGATGTGGCAGTGTGATTAACACTGAGTTGTTTAGATCTAGATCTAGACCCATCAAAACACGAGGCTTCGTGGCCGATCACAAAAGTCTACGGGGCTTATCGAGGCCGATTTGCCCTGCTGCGAGCACGTTCACTAAACTGCCTATAGATAGAATCTACTACCAAATATTCTCTACACGATCTTTGCTACTACTACTACTAGGCCTACTAGCCTACATGTACTACTACGAGACAGTAAGAGAGAGTGTCACTCAGACAAAGATAGTGTAACTTTGACTCAGCCACGTAGTGTACACACTTTTTATACCCCAAATTTAACCCGGAAGTCCATTCGGAGGATTTGACCTTTTCACTTGACCAAAGTGTGCCAAAATGGTAGCCTAGCTTTTGCCCCTCCATGAAGGAAAAATCTGGCCCTCATTCAAACCATTGGGATTGAGCAAAATTTTGCGTATTGTGCTTTGTTCTTTACAATATTCATTATGGTTATGATTTATAAGTTGTACACTGAGACAAAACCGTACTAAATGAGAAAGGTGCACCATTATGAAAGTGGAACGAACTCAGTTGCCTGAAAAGGGTAGTTTGAGCATGTGTGGCCTAAATAAGCTAAACCCCCCTCCCTTACCTTATTTAGGCCATATGTGGCCTAAATAAGCACTCCCTTATTATTAAATTGAATCATTTATTTACTGATGTTACTCACCTACAAATACCAATGTCACTGTAACTTCTCGATCCATGCATCTGAAGAAAAGACCCAACCTCTTTTCCAATACAAGACTCAACACTGAAGAAGTGTGACAGCATACATTCATGATCAAAAGCTGTAAAAAGATTGCACAAAAGGAACTTAACAGTAGCTTTGTACTTGTACAGGTAAACAAACCAGAGAGGTATACAACAAGGACATAATTCAGCAACAAACCTATAACATTTAACCTCTCTCTTACATGTAAAGTAGCTAGATATTTAACCCCAAGCCGAGTGATATCTCGCTGCTGACACATACTTTTGAACCTCATGGCAAGAATCAATTTACTTATAAACTAGACCTCCTAACCATCATCACTTACCATCTTAGAAGCATTTGAGGATGAAAACGACAATAATATGCATTCACCTTACCTTGAAATTGTTACGCCGAAAAAAAAAGATAACAAGTAGACAATTTCTTTTTCATTTGTGCTTAGATGAAAAACTGAAGTAGCAACAAAACACAAGTAGGATGGATCAATCATGACTAACACTTACAGAAACAGTGACAGAGTACAATATGTAAGAGCTACTTGACAAAAAGTAATGGATAACTTTTTCGAAAAAAAAAAAAATCTTTTAAAGGTTCACTTACTTTTATTCACAGCACACAAAACATGAACTGTCTTCAAAACGCTGCCAAAGTCAAGGAATTCACTCTGATTTCTCGATAAGTGGAGCACACCATCAGTGCCCGCACAGTGGTGGAGATGCTGCTTTACGCTGCAGTACAAGTTCTTGCTTGACTGCGATACCTGCTGCATTTGGCTGAAAAATTACCAAATCCAGTTAAAAGGTTCATCATCTTCACAACAGTGCAAACTGTGTTAATACAGGAAAAACATGTTTATATTTTTACAATCAATATGATGAAATGTTACAATGTTATAAGTCTACAACTATGAAAAAAAAAACGTTGAAAAGAGAAAAAAATGTTTTTAAAAAAAAGGTATTTGAACTTTTGTAAAAGTGTGTCCCTCCCCCCCCCCCCCCCCCCAATTTTTTTTTTTAAAATAAAGAAATTCTGAAGTTTCATATTTTTAAGAGAGGCTATTTGATTTGCCATCATATGAAGAAAAAAATGTACATACAGTAGTCTCGCCTAAACGCACGGTACTCAGGAGGGCTCCTTAGCGTGTGTTGATATGGAGCGTGCGTTTACATGAACCTTAGCAAAGGGAGGAAGGGACGCAGACATCTCATTGCCTTGATATTCTAGTGACCTCCCTTTGGGATGGGGGTCACTTTGGGCAGATAATGTGACGACACGTGACTGTTTTGTAAAAAATTCCCCGACTGCGGTTAAGACTGCAAAGGCGTTGAATGGGTGTGTGTGTGGGGGGGGGGGCCAGAAAGACAGACTCGATGTATAAATGCACCATAAAATGTCGGGAACCAATAGCCTAAAAAGAAATTGTTGGTGATAGTCATAGAGACGACGGCCCAGCCAGGTGGCTTTCCAAGCGACCACCCCCGACCGTAAATTCATGAACAAGCATTCACGCGTGTTGCGCATCATAGGCTTAGGTCTAACTAAACATTAGCCAACACGCAGTCACTCAAACACAAGTCAGAAACCTTCTCTCAAAAAGATGCATTTCCAGTGACCAATCAAATAACGTTTCAGTCCCCCAACCCCCCCGACATATCACCAACCAGTCCTACACCTATGTGTCTGGAGAGTTGTGTGTGAAAACGCTGTCCATCACTCTCTTTGTTCGGCGTAAGGGGCAGTCTCGCAAAATATCCGGTTTTCTAGGCTTGTCTTATGCAAGCTGTGCAGATCGTACAGTAGTCGTAGTGAAATTTCCCTTAGTCAAGCTTTACCTGTCAGCGTGTTTCGCAGATTGGAGCGTGCGTTTAGGGGGAGTGACCGTGCGTTTGTACGTCTAAATTATATAGTAAAAAAAAAAAACGTAGAGGACGAAAGCGTGCGTTTGAGCGAAGCGTGCTTTTGAATGGCGTGCATTTAGGCGGAGACTACTGTACTAGTATCCTGTGTAAAAAAACCCAAAAACCCACTTAGTAATTGTTTTTAATTAAATTCTGTTTTGTTTTACTCTAAATAAAGCAATTTCAGCTGAACATGAGATATATTTTTGCCCTATTGAGGAGCAACACTCCACATTGCTAACCATAACTAGTATTTGTGGAATAAACTGTGAGCTGATCAGAGGCAAATAAAAGGACAGTTATCTCTGCTTATAACCCTGTATAAAAGTAAAAGACAAACCCTCCCCCCTCCCCCCCAAAAAATATGTTTTAAAAGGACCAAATAAATTCTATAATTTCCCCCCCCCACTAAACACAGTGTGCAGCTCTAAACCACCCACTGGACAAAATAAAACCAAGAAAATGTCTCAAAGCGCTTCCTCTGGGGGCAGAACATAAAAAATCTCTACAATTTGCTCCTTTAAAACCCTAACGTACATGACCTCTGAGGAAAATTTTTTTCTCCTTTTCCCAATGCATAAAACAATCTTATACTGAGCTGAATAATAAAAAGCAACAAAGAAAAATTACGTAAAGAGACTCCCACTAGCTCGATTAACAACTCTAACAACGCCAAAACTTCCATAATAACTTTACTTACCTGCAGTCTATCTCTTGAAATTCATGCTGTAAGAATAACACCAAGCGATCCAATACTGAACCTGTGAATTTGCACTCTTGACGCCTTTCACTTTCAGTTTGTGAGGTAGAAATATTGACACTGGAGCATATTTTTTCTTTCCCTGTGATGTTCTGAAAAAAAAAGTAAAATGAAATCCTTCTTCAGTCCATCAGACCTTTCAATTTAATTTAACTCTTTAACCCTTTGGCCCTGACCTCCTGAGGCTACCGTGCCCCTCTGCCACAGCTCCTGAACGATATATTACTAACATATCTATTCATATTATGATCATCAGAATCACATTCCATATCCCACTCAGGGTAGTCCTTGTCATTACCAGCATCTAATTCAGAAAAATCTTCAAAATAACGATAACGTCTTGTGAAGTAAGCATTTTGTTCTAGGCGGGCCGGGTCGGGGATGGGGTCTCCCTCACCGCTGTACTGGTGGCTAGGCATAGGGGCAGTTTTACTCGCCACTGCAAGGTCTCAAAGAGTTAAACATAGAATGACGATCATAATGTTAGCCAGGAAGAACCCTGCCAGTATTCAACAGTATTTTTCATAATCACTACCATTATTTCTTCAGTATAATAAATAGGCCTACAAGACATGCATTCATTATTTCTATATTTTCAGCTTCTGCATGCAATTAACTTTGATTTGATGAATGACACAACTACATTCTTACACATCGTGGGTGGTATAAAGAAAGTAAGGGTAAAAAAATTCTTTGCACTATCTGTCATAAAGTTATTGAGTTAAAGTATATGAGACACAGCATGACAGTGGTGCCATTGCACAAGGAACATAATGTATTAAGACTGTTCAAACTACAGAATCCTCACTCATCCTGTTATGGAAAACAGCCTGCTTTTCTCAAAAGTATTCACTTTCATAAGAATGCATTAAACTTAAACAGAATGGTTTCCATTATTTTCTGCAACTTAAAGTAACAAAACATATAAAGCATCAAAGTAAAGGAGTAGTCTATCAGATAGAACAGACAAGTTTTTGTGCAATTTCAAATTTGTAACATTTTCATATCTGTGCTATAACATGCCATTGTATGTTTCCGGGGAACTTTTACTATAGGCCAAGATAAATGAAAAAAACCATGTTCAAGACCTTTCCTAATGATATAAATAAATATCATAAGCAGGATCGATTTGGTTCGATTTGGTTTGGAACAGTTCGGTTTCTGGAGGCTTCAGTGCACACTACACATAGACCCCTGCCTCAATTGCATCAAATGACGTTAAGTTAACAAAACCTATTGTTCACGGGAAAACCACACTCTTATATAATGCCTTCCAGGGCTGCTTTCTGCATAACGGTAACTATGTTGCAGAGTGTTCTGGAATCCCATAAACATGAGAGCCATCTGTATATCTCAATGATCTTCTTCAGACCTACAGAGTCCATTTTCTTTTGTTATGACATTTTGCGTGAAAATGCCTGACTGACCTTGACATTGCAATCTCATGATGGTGACATGACTCATAGGCAACAGGCCTTGTTGTTATTGGCTGTACACAAACCGATCATTCGACTTGCAGCCGAAAAAACAAACGAGTTTGTTTATGAAAATCATCATCCATTTCGTTCAGATTGTGTCACGAAGGTAGCTTTTGCCCCTCCATGGAGGAAAATCTGGCTCGCCTCGACTTAATTTGAACGACCGAACCGAACTGAACCAATCCTGCTGATGGGCACTATTTTAAGACAAAAAACTTTTTTCGAGGAATGACATGGCTCACTGACAAAAAAGAGGCAACAAGCATAGGTGTATATCTTAACCCATTCCTGTTCAACTTGGCCCAAAGTGGCCATTTTTGGTGAAGAATGTGAACAGGAAAAGGTTAATTCAACAGCTGACCTAACAGATAAAAAAACTAGCCATATTATGTCAGGAAGTTGTTGCAGTCAACAGACAATTAATGAGAAGTTGTTGGGCAAGTTGACAGGCTCAAGCTCAGGGAAAACATAAACTTTTCTACAGTCAAATGCATGATCACTTTTTCTAACGGTCAGCGAACTCTGTACATTGTCTTGCTTTATTCTTTCAACAGTTTGTCTTCGTACATTTACAACCTACAAGACAAAGCTTTTCTTCAGAGGCCGCATTGTCAATATTCAGGGGGTCTGCTTTTTGTACAGTGGAATCCTGTTATAATGAGAGGGAGGGGACTGGTATGAATTGTCCGTTATAGCAGGATTCTCGTTGTAAGGGATCCAGTAATAAATTCAAGAGAAATAATAAAGTAGGCCTAATCTATGAGTTTGGTGTTCTGTTTATTTCTTTTTGCTGTATATCCCTCCTAGTGAGGATTTTGCCCAATATGACCTCTTGGTCTTACTCGGTCAAAAATCGAATCAGATTTCTTTCTCTTGCGCTAGTGATGTTGACAACTCGGTGTTGGCCATCAGAAAGAAAGTTCCCTAGGCTAACTCACTCGCTGTGTTGTCCCCCACCTCACCACACCCTGTGGTGCATTCAGTCTGCTTGCGCACGTCACACATTCGCTCCATCCCTACCAGCACTGTGACTTCTCCATCCCTGCATCGGAGAAGTGAGAAGCATGGTAGGCCTAGATAATCTAGACTAGGCTGGCCTATCATGCGATGCATTCTGCTTCACAACTGCTTGTCTGCGCATGCCACACCCTCCCCAATCATTCGCTCCGGCCTTCATTGTTGGCACACATGTGCTCTCCCATTCTTTGTTTTGCTAGATCACTAGGTTTCTCAACTGGCGAGGTTTTAGATGCATAAAATTGGCCTTTGCGCTGTGCACAGAAGCAGCTATATTCCACTATAACCAACTCGCGTGTTTGTCTGATTGCGCTATAGCAGTATTTTATTTACAAAGATAAAGAAGGGAAAAAAACGGGGTTTTAGAATAGTGTCTTTATAACAGACTTCTCGTTATTTCAGAACTCGTTATAAGTGGACTCCACTGTACACTAAACACTCTGTTGACAGATCAAAATAAAAGAGAGAGCTGTTTATAAAAATTGTCCTTATGAGTTTATAAAAAAATTAAAATATGGTTTCACCATGTCATTCTAAGTTCATTTATTATACTTCCCCCCAACTTTTTTTTCTCATCCATGTTCTGACACCATTGTCATCTACTCTAGGCATGCCGAACTGAGGCTCCCTCAAGGGTCACATAAGTGCTGTTATGGGGACCACACACAACTATTTTCTCATAACATAATAAAAGTAATATATAATATTGTAAAATGTTTGGTCCTTTCAATTTGAGGCATCGTGGTGAAATCAGGCGTTCATCAAAATAATAAAATCAAAGAAACCTGCGGTTATCAATTTTTTTTCTAATTTTCATGTTTGGCTCACCATCTTTTATGTTAATTTCTATGTAGATTTTACAGAAAAATGTTCAAAGGCACAAAAAATGTCTGTTTACAGTTTCCAAGGACACTCAAGCTTTGGAAGTCACCAAACTTTGGCAGCCATATTCTTGCCAATTCTACATCTGTCACCATGCGACACATCTCCTTCAATCACAAATACCACTAATGCTATTCAAGATAGATGAGTATAAAAAAAAAAAATCAAAAGCAAGGTAAATGAAAAAGCTTCAAGAATATACCGGTGACTCCATATACTCAGATATCAACGAGCGCCCGATTCCTCCGCGTCGTGACACAAATTAAGAAACTTACAATGTGAGTACAAATGTCTTAACTGCATTTAGAAATAAAGTAGATCTAATGAAGAAGTTTGACAAAGACAATACAATTAAATGGAAAAATATAGTCTGCTCTTTTTGCCGACCATTTTCGGTATTTCCAGCTGAAACTTCTGTGCAGTTCTGACTTACATCAGAGATGACAAATCTCAGTGTTGATCAGTCAGCCTCACTATCCTCTGAAAAGTTATTGTCAATTTCATAAACATAAAGAAAAATAAGGTCCACACACATAAATTGAACCAAACATTGCCATTCTCTTTGCGGCAAACTTTCTGGAGTTTTAAAATTTAGGGACCAGTTCGGTGAGTTTTTCATAAATATTAAAGTCAATGTCACATACCCTGATAAAGACTGCAAGCTGTGCTATTCCAGTGATGTCAACAGTCTCAGCTATTATATCAATTTTTTTACAGTGTTCAAACCATGAAAATACACCACCAACTTGTGCTTCAAATTAACTGACATTTCATCAATTCATTCAGCTACAGTGTTCCTTGTTAATTAAATGTCTTTGAATAAAAATGCTTTCTTTTCTTTGGCCACACAATTTCAGCTGTTTTTATGAGATATTGCTTTGTGAAATCTCCTCACTGTAACATATCCCTCTCAAGGTAATTATTCGGATAAGTTCATAGCTTGCAACGATGGAAGCAATATTCTTCTTTGAATTTTCATGAAGTGGTCTGTTGCTAGGTCAAGTAAGCCTACACATATTTATCGTAAGATCTATAGTTTGTTTTAAAATGGCTTTTTAAATTGTACTCTTTTGGTGTGGTGATTCAGACATTGCAAATTAAACAACTCATCTTTCTGTCCACTGTTGTGCAAAAATAGTGTAATTTCCACTTTTTAAAAAACACTTGCCATTCCTTTTTCTCTTATGTGAGAAGTGCTATCCATTTTTAAAGGTGAAAACTTTTCGAAAATTTGAAAACAATTTTCTGTAGAAGCTCTCTGCAGGCTGTTGTTGTGCTTGTAAGCGTCCACATTTTTTACAAGCCTGATCTATTCCATAAGCTAACATCAACATTTTTTGCCATATAAAAGGGCCATCATATTATAAAGTAAAAGAAAAAAAACCCATACAAACCAAAAGTTCTTTCTCCCTCTCAGAGACAGAAAAGGTACTTTCAGATGATGGGCTGCTGTGCTGGGAAGTTGTTGTTATAAATGTTGATGACACTGTCATATGATCCAAGTCCAAGGTGACATTTGCTGCTCCAAAAACAAGAAAACAATAAGCTGTGAAAGAAATATATGAAGAATTAACTCTCCACGATATGAAAAGAATGCTGTACAATACACATTATACATAGGCTGTTGATCACGCTTAAACCTCATACCATGCCTAGGAATTAATCTTGAAAATCTAGGTCTAAAAGTTCTCTCGTCATTTTCCAGCTTGAACCTGTGAAACAGAAAATCATCTTTAATATAATATACTTGTACACAAGAAAAAACATATCGTTGTTTCCATTCGCTATTCACGTATAATCCAAAATTCGAAAATTCAGTTTCTACCAGATTTGAACTAAAAATATACTTATCTGTGTTCTATTTTGATTTGGAAGAACTACTACCAATGAAAGTCATAATTTTTTCCACTTCTCTAACCATGGATGAAAAGATTCTGGTTTCCTTTTCGACTTGCCTTTTCACTCTAACTCAAAACATGCGAAATGGATTTTACTCTGATAGCGAAAGGCAGCAACGATATGTGTCAACAACTTAAGAAAGCCAAGGCCTACAGTAAATCAAAGTCATATTTTCCGAAGTAGGAACTCTAATTGTATACATGTATTGCAACACATCAGAGCAATTCAGTAAAGCTTAATTTTTTACAATCCTGTGTTTGAGATGGAATTTTCCAGGTTCTGTATCAGTAAATTAGACTAGGTGTCTTCAACCAGCGCCTGAGCTCTCCTTATTATACATGATGAAGAATTAAGTATTATATTTTGTACAGTCAGAGGATTCAATTTTCTTGAATCCCTCTGCTCAGCACAGTCAGAATTCAAAATTGATTCCAACTTTACAAAGAGGGACAATCAAAGTGATGTCTCATTGAAAGGTGAATGAAGGCCATTTTATATCATTGCCATAAATACAGAGAAAAATCAGTCTTGTATTGTGTCACAAAATAATAAGGTGTAAGGTTAGGAACAAATATTTTTAAGTCTGCATGGGAAACTATCAACATGACATTTACCAATTTCAGTGATCCATTGTCACTTTCCCCGGAAAAGCATATATTATTATTTGCAGGTATGAAAAAAAGAAGGGGAACATAAAAAAAAAATTCCCACAGTGATGAACTTTATGAGTGACGTAAACCCCTATTAGATGGAGATCCACTGTATTTGAACCCATTCATTAAGTTATCAGGTACCCCCCCCAGCCCCCCAAAATATTCCTAGTTCCTGTCAAGGAAAAAAACATTCTGTGAAAGAAGTGGTAAGCACAATAAAAGAAAAACATAGTAATCTAAAAAAGACATTCCCACTGTCATATCGTGAGCTGACTTAGAACCCTGAAATAAAAAATGATTTGACGTTTTTTACGCCAAATTTAAAAAGATTTATTAGGCTAAAAAGTTCAGGCAATAACCTATTGGAATATATAATACAGAATTTGCAAAAAAACAAGGGGTAAGATAATATTATACAACCCATGTCAAAAGAGATAAAATAACAAAAGAATAAGAAAAAATAACTGCTTTATCAACTATTCATTCATAGGCCTGTATCATCAACAGCAATTTGAAGGCAAAACAATATCAAAGATAAACATACAGAAACCTGCTGTATTATGATTACCAGAGGACCTACTACTGAATGCCATTCTATTAGCATCCCATAAAATCTTTGGGGGAGTTGATTCAGTGATGAAAGCCAGTAACATTTAATTCACAGAAGTAATGAGCTTCTGAGATCCAGCATTCAAAAGAAATATTTTAGTGTGATACATATCACTCTGCTTTTTTACATACACACCAGAGATAATTCCAAGGGAATTCAATAAATGAAACATGGTGTAACAATACACAGTAAAACATTATCTTCCAAGTCTACCACTGCACATATATATATATAATATATGTGTACATTCAACAGAGTATGCTTTACAGCAAGGGTTGAAGGATCATTACTCATAACAGTCATTAATCTCATAAGAATAATAAGCGCAGCACAAGACTCCTCATTTAGCCTACATGGGAAACCTGCAAAAAGTCCCACAAGGCAAACTGGGACATGAGTCATAGAAAGTACAACAGGTTGTCCTCTTTGAACAGATAACCAGCTCAAGCCTATGTATATTGTATGCATACAAAAAACACATATATTATAGGCCTACATATCATAATATATTCAAACATTATATTCAAAACATTTCCTTAGCCTCCACTCCTAAGACTTGGCGGTGACAGTACTCCTAAAGAATTTAGTCCATTCTATACAAACAATTCTGCTGACCACAGATCTATTTATCAAATGCATTTTCGTCTCAACTTGAAGTTCATAAAAATTGTTCTTTACATTTTTTTACCTACATATTTATAAAATTACTAGAAGTTCAGATTCAAACTATATGAGTTATGCCTGATTAATCTGATTATACCGAAACTTTTGTTCTTCTCTTCCCAATGAAAGGGAAAAAGTACAATTGCCAGCGGATCCAACACACACATCTGAAATACTAGCAAAGCCAAAACAATCAAGCTCAGTCAGAGGAGGTCATTCAGGACGCGCCCCCCCCCCCCCCCCCACAAATTCCCTTTTCCCCCGGGGTAATGAGATCGGTCTTAATGATTGATAATACCAGACCTCATGTTTTGTTGACATGGGTGCCTCACCCTGCAACATCCCTCCTCTGCTGGCCTGTGATGAAACAGATTGTAATGATGCCAAAAGCAGATGGTGGTTGACTTTTCTGAGTCTTGCCACAGGAAAGGCAAATGTTAATCATTTTTTTAGGCTTTCTTTTCATCCTACTAAATTTCACCATAAATCTCGGGCCATGATTTATCACATCGTAGAGAAATAATACCCTGCTTTTTCATAAATGTACTGTTAAAGGTGCAAAACTACTGTTATTCTTTTTAAGTTTCGGGGGAGGCAGGAATTCCGCAAAATTAAAGACACCCCCCACCTTAAAAAAAACCAGAAAGGAAAGGAAAAAAATGAAAAAGTCCCAGTCTCCTTCTCTGTCCCAATCCCTCCCCTCCCCTTCCAATCCCTCCTCTCCCATCCCCATCCCACCTCCCCACCTAAACAAACATGTCCTTTATCTCCATATAAGGCCTAATGAAACAAACTGTAACTTTCCCTTCATCTAACCTAAAATAATGAGGGAAAGAGGAAAAACGGGAGGTGATTCCATATGCAGGTAACCAATAAAAAGGCGAGTAAGCGTGTGTGAATCTATTTAGGTAAATGTGTGTAAGTGAGTGAGAGAGAGAGAGAGTTTGTGTGTGTGTGTGTGTGTGTGTGTGTGTGTGTGTGTGTGTGTGTGTGTGTGTGTGTGTGTGTGTGTGTGTGTGTGTGTGTGTGTGTGTGTGTGTGTGTGTGAAAGAGAGACACACAGAGAAAAAGAGACAAAGCAGAGTAAGGGACAAAGACAGAGACGGAGAGATAGAGAGAGAGAGAGAGAGAGAGAGAGAGAGAGAGAGAGAGAGAGAGAGAGAGAGAGAGAGAGAGAGAGAGAGAGAGAGACAGCGATACTGAGACAAAGAAGAGGGGTTCACATTGAAAACCTTGTAGTTATAATGTAATAGTATATCTGATTTAGGCTTGAAAAGGTCTTAGGTCTAAATCTCACTTCCCTCTAGCTGAAAGAATATATGCAACATCAATTTCTCAACCTTACCTTATCATAAAAGTACTGGGTATCTCACAAAGGACAAAATACAAATCAGCTGTTGTTGATATCATAGTCGAGTTGAAGATTCATATTCAGAGATGATGGTCCTGACAGTTTCAATGCTTTCACTGAATAGGTCCTGCAAAACAGGAGAAAAATATAAAGCATAATTTCCTCTTTTTCAAAAGTACTTTACTTCAAGTTATTGTGTTTGGGATGTATCTGGTAAATAGGAAAAGTCCAAATTATTATAGTGTTTGTGCATGAAATACAAATGAAAAGCCAAAAAAAAAAAGTCCTTATGCACAATTTAAATTATGAACATTGAATTGCTGCAGCCTGACAACATAGTTCATATGATTAAAGAAAGAGATTACTAATGTTAGTCGGCTCTTTAGTCTTCTTCTTTAGTGTTACCTTGCTACTGGGAGAACAGTTGAATGTGAGTTCTTCAACTTGTACATTTATGGATTTTTCAGAATATGGGCTATTTTCTTGGGAGAACATTGTGACCCCCACCTTTCACGTAGCCAAAATATTAATAGTATCTCGACTGACAAGATGTTTTTCAGTCTTGAGCAGGAATTAATGTACCACTTTTCTTTGATATTCGGCTGTAAGGGTATTTTTGCAGTAGTAACAAGTTTTTAGACTTATCCGAAAAGATTGGGTAGACCTCGGTTAAACTTAAAAAAATAAATGAATAAAAAATCATCCACCAGCCACATCTGTATGAGCTTGAAATCAAACAAAAATATTTGGACATCGATGTTATGTCCAAAGCTGGCAGCTGAATGGTACAATAGACTGAGTCTTACTTCTTTCCATTCCCTTGTTATCGCAGCTGTCAGTGCTCTCATTCTTTCCCCTATCTCTCAAGTATCAATAGTACTATTTTTATTACTTTATTATATTGCATTGATATACTTCTGCTATAGCTAAAAAAAATTAATTAATAGTCAACACCTAAGCCACATAATAAGGATCATAGCACTGACAGTATACTAGAAAGCCTCAGTAGGAAAGATGTCTGCATGTGGCAAAAAATGAAATCTAAATTCTTTAGCGAATAATGATTGGCAAACTTTTCAGATTGATACAGAAAGAGTACTTAAAAACCTTTGTACACAACATACTCACTTGAGACACTCCATATCGATGATACCAGTGGCTGTATGCTCCAACATCAAGTTTTGCCAAGGACCGTGTCAGTACTAATTCAAGAAATTCATTGATATTTGAAGAATTCACAGCCAGGGTCATACTAGAGCTGTTGTCTTGAGCACCTAGCAAGGCTGCTTGCTTTGTCCAACAGTCCAGTGGGTATGGGTTCCATGCTACAAAGTTTAAGCCTTTTCTAAGTTTTTTATCCAAACCATGTTTGACATCTGACATAAAAGACCCTAAGGTGTCCCCTCGAGCTACAACTGTTGCAGAGACTGCCACATTTTGCTTGCCATCACAGTTATATTTGGGACACTGCAATAATGCTTTGGAAGTAATGCCTTCCCATGAGAGTTTATTGGAGCTGAAGTGGGAAGTGCAAGCAAACTTCATAGAGGGCACTGGGGTTAAAGTTCTAACAAGTTCCCATGGTTCTTGGCCAGAGCAAAACCCTTTTGAGGTTAAAAGTGTATCAGTTGGCATAAAAAGGCCGCTTAAACGGTTTGCTGCAACCTTGTTAATGTCCTTAAAAGAAACTTGAGGAATAGTACCATCTTTCTTTGCTCGATTTGCAAATGCAACAAGAGCATCGTTCTGTAGCAAAATAACTGAATCACAATAAGTTTGCAGCCAGTTAAGAGTCAGTAAAGCATTGTAGCTCTGTAATGGGCTTTCTCCGCTAGAGCAAGGAGCCACACAACAAGACATGATATGATTACAGGGGAAACTATCTCTCAAGTGTTCAATTATGTGTGAACCAAGTCCGGACCCAGTACCTCCACTCAAACTGTGTACAACAACAGATCCAGAATATGAGTCGCATCGTTCAACTTCTCGCCTGATGGCATCCATACTGTTCTCAAGGACATGGTCATCCCCTGCTGTCTTAAGGCCATGGTATCCCAAAGCAAAATTTGTTCCTCTCCCACGTTTCCCCACAACAACATTGCCATCTCTTACTCTAAATATTTTGGGCAAGGTATTCACAACTTTGGGCTCACTGTCTATGTGAATACTCCGGTGGAAGCCATCAAGTGAAGAAAACACATAATTACTCTGTCCATCCTGAGTACCAGAATGGAAATTTTGCCACAAAGGAACACTCAGTTGATTTCCACATTGACCAATATGAATGAAAACAGTAGACATAGCCGCTGTGGTACCTGCAAGAGAAAACAGCATTCTGAATAATAAGAGAGAAATTTACAAAATAATACATAACTGCACTTCACTTTTTAAAAATTGTGAACTCTTCTTGAAAATATTTTGATTTGTTTGTGTTTGGTATACATGTGATGGGATGAACCGTATATTGACGGCATGCAATTGAAATGTATCAAGTGCAGAAAGCAATTTGTTAGGATTGAGGAAAAACAAGTTCATTACTTGTTAAAGTTGTACACGCACTTCGAAACTTGAACTAAATGATAGGTCCCGAGAAGACTTTTGGTTGACATAAGTCATCTCTTGAGAAAATGATAACCCCCCCCCCCCAAAAAAAAATATGTGGACAAGCATATACGATATATTTTGCAATTATTTTTTCACTCTGATGAAAAGTGCAAAAACAGAGTGCACTATGTTACCAGTGTAGTTTGGTCGAGACTGGCCACTGATTGTGCATCATGTATGGGTTTGACCCAAGGGGGTTACAATAGAATGGAGGCTGCATTGTGGGCAGCAGCCCCTGACTGATAGAATCCTTCTCTCACAGGGAGAACTATGGTCAAACTGTACCGCACACAGCTAGACTCTCGCACAAAAAGCTAGGTCAAGGTATTGTTAAAAATAATGATGTTCTATAATTATCTACTGGTCATTTGTCAGAATACTCGCATTATAATGGGGTCAGTTGCTTTCCATTGAATGTGTGCAAATGAAATGCTAAGCAAACCTTTATCTTGGTGGGACAAGATCTGAGTCTAGATATCTAATGTATCTTGTTGTCATACAGATGTAAGCTTGAGACGAAACGATTGAACAGAATTTATCCTTCCACCTGAGTGGGCAAAGTATTTTCTGTCTTAAGGACAGGTAAAAACTCTCTGAAGAGAAGGAATTTTTCTCTCCGTTTTAAGAGGTAATTATAGAGGACATAATGCATATGGCAAGGAAATAAGTTAATCAAGCTTCATGAGCAGATTTATCATCTAATAATTCTTCATAGAAAGGTAATAGCACTAAAAATAGGGCATTTTTAAAAACTCATCTTCAGTACACCGGTAATTGCATGTTAAATATAGAATACTGTTAATTCTAAACTATCAAGCAGAAGTGCATTCAAACACTGAAAATACTGAGTATACACACCATTATAATATAATGCCTTTTGATCACTGACAGGGTTTCATTTTTTGATATTGATGATATTATTGCTGAGTAAAATTTTACAAGGTCGTTCTTAACTTGTATCATAATTACATCCCCAGGAATGACTGGTATTAAACACTGGTTCCACATTGATCTATCAAAAGAGTAATTTTCCTCTCCGTGGCAAGGTTTTGTTTAAATGTGACATTGATTGAGATAATCCAGGTTCGTCAAAATAAACGAACACTGTATGATGATGACATTCACACAAAATATCATGGACTTTCCGCTGTTTCACAACCCTCCTGTTACATTGTTGCATAAACATGGACAAACAGCATGCTGATGACTCAAAAGAAAAGCGAAGAAGAGGCAAAAGTATGCTCCTCATAATGGATCGTCATAATATTATGAACGAACATTTTGTAAACTTTTGTTATGATGAACGAAACCTCCTACCACATAATTAACAGTTGTTTTGAGACTTATTTATAATTTCAACCCATCTAAAGGACGTATTATAGACCTTGCTTTCTTTCTATTTTTATCATTAGTGTATAGGTGTGTAACGTAATCAATATTTTACTATAGTAATCATTGTTTATGAATGAACTACTTATTGTCCATTAAATATATTTTGAGGATTTTTCAATGTTAATAAACTTTTAAAACATGTACGTACACAGAAACATATTATGAACAGAGTATAATTTAATAAACGTAATTTAAAGTGAATGACAGATCAAATATATACATTTTTGGGTCAAAACGTAAGTTTGTCATAAATGTTAAGAACGAACCATTAAATACATGTGAGGCATCCTTGCGAAATCAGACGCTTGTCAATATGAAATTCAAGAAAATGGCATTTCTCCGCCAGTTGGGCCATTTTTATTCAATTTTTTTTTCGCTCAACACTTTTTTTTTTTTCCTCAACACCTTTTTTTAAATTTGTCCATTAAAAAAACCCATTTGCAAGTGGATTTTTACTGAAAAACGCTGATCAAAGGCACAAAAAACGTAAATTTGCACTTTTCAAGGTCTCTCAATCTTACAAAGTTGCCAAACTTTAGTGACCATTTTCTCACTAATTAAACTTTTACCTCTGCTACTGGCCGACCCCCACCTCCTTTAAACACTTGTAAATAACTCGACTTGTATTGAAGATGGATGGGTAATTCTTTCAACAGAAGCAAGGCAAATCAATAGGTTATAAGATTATACCAATAACTCCATATATGCCCAAAATTTGACGAGAGCCTGATTCAACCGCACCCTGACGTGTATTCTGAGGGGTTGTCACTGTATTCACTTTGAATTCTTCCTACACACTCAGACACATATATAATATATATATTTAGATCTATATTCAACGAGGTCGCCGCGCCTGCCTAAAGTCTCGTTGAATCTGAGTGTTCATATAGCAAACATGAGGTTTTGTGTACGTAATTACAGGCACTGAGCAAGTAATGAATAAAGAGAAGTAACAAGTAGTGCCTCACATGTCGGCATATATTAATATGAGCTGTGCAAAAACAAAGGCCGATTCACTCAAATGCACGCCTATGTCATCTCGATGTTTGCCAAAACGTTGTGTTGTTGTGTAGAGCCTAGCATACGGCAACTTTTGATTCCATAGACCAGCGCACAATTCATTACGTAGATCTACGTCAAGACTTGTTTATCACTGTAATAATGATCAGTTGCTGGGGGAAAGAAAACTGCGACGTGTTTGTATCTGCGACGTTCCACGTTCGAAACGCTGGTGCCCCCCTTCCCCCCCGACACGCACACAAAGCCACACGTGTTCAGGCCACCCATCCGTCCCAGACACATGCAAGAGTAGACACATGTGCATGCCAACAATGCATATGTTGGTATGAAAGAAGGCCGCTGATTGGTCGCTTGCAATCGGTTATGTGAATAATGGTTCACAATGCAGGTGTAATGGATGGTTTCCAGGAATAGATCAAGTTCGTTGAGGGAAAAAAATGAGCAAAGCCATGACTGTGGGGCTGTTCACCATGGAAGCGACCTCGTTGAATCCGAGCTTCTCCATTTAAGTGTTCGTTGAAGCCAGGTCATTTATTATTGATTTTAAAGAAGAAAAAAAAAGGGGAATCCATCTCCTTTCATTGAATCCGAGTTCTCGTTGAATCCGAGTCCCACTGTATTAAATTTTACAAGTTTAGATTTCTAGATCTACTAGACCTAACACGACATAAAAAGACAGACCAGGAGGGTTCTACTAATCGCAATCCGGAGCTGTCCGGAGGCCATCATCTCTTCTTACAGGGGCTGCAACCTGTTACGTGCGAAACACCTACTTTCACAATACCTTCGATGTCTTTAGTTGGCAGATCTACCCTTTTTACACCTGGGTGGGGTGAGAAAATGGAGGGGGAGATGGCAGGATGGGAGAGAGCACGATCTAGACGTCTATAGGCACAAATTGTTTTTTAAATCAAAATTTTACGGGAAATAAGTCTGTCATTTGTGCATCGATGTCAATAAAACTTTGCATAAAATTCAACCGAAGTATGAAGACAGAAAAAAACAATAAAAGTAATTAAAATTCAGGGTTGGTGATTTAAAAAATGTTTTAAATAAAAATTTAAAAAATCGATTTTTTAAAATTTAAATCGGATTAAAATTTTTAAAAATTAATTTAAAAAATGTTGACACAGTTTGGGATTTTTGGTGGCTAAAAGTAAGTTCTTTTAGTGCAAAATGCATTGTCTTTATTTTAACTAATGATTAATTTAAGCAACTGCAGTTTTAGAAAGCCTTAATCTGCTATATCAGTGAATTATGGCTACAGACAAAAAATGAAGAAAAAGTCAGTCTAAAAGGAAGGGGGACGGGGGTAATTATGCATAGATAAACTTGCATTTTATTACAGCGTGTGTGTGTGTGCGCGCGCTTGTGTATGTCTAAAAAGAAAAAGAAAATGCTAATTTCAATTATGAAAAAAAAGTAAATTGAATACAGTATTATTTTACTACTTACAGTGACAGGGGGGAAAGCAGACTTCTAAGCATGATTATTTTAGTCTACTAAACCTTATATCTATTTTATAAAACCAAGGAAAGGAATTCTGAATGTTTAAAGATGTAAAAACAGAATACATTTTTTAAAAGTGATTTAAGTCACTGAGTTTTATTTTTAAAATCAAGTTGATTTAAATTTTTAAAAAAATCAACTGATTTAAATCGACCTGATTTAAATCGACCCAACCCTGGTTTTCAATTAAGAAAAAAAAAGTAAATTGAGTACTGTATTATTTTACAGTGACACTGTTTTATAAAACCAAGGAAAGGAATTCTGAATGTTTAAAGATGTAAAAACAGAATACATTTTTTAAAAGTGATTTAAATCATTGAGTTTTATTTTTAAAATCAAGTTGATTTAAATATTTTAAAAAAATCAACTGATTTAAATCAACCCAACCCTGGTTTTCAATTATGAAAAAAAAAGTAAATTGAGAACTGTATTATTTTACAGTGGGGGGGGGGGGCAGACTTTTAAGCATGATTATATTAGTCTACTAAACCTTATATTGTTTAATAAAACCAAGGAAAGGAATTTTGAATGTTTAAATATGTAAAAACTGAATACATTTTTTTGAAAAGTGATTTAAATCACTGATTTTTATTTTAAAAATCAAGTTGATTAAAATTTAAAAAATCAACTGATTTAAATCAACCCAGCTCTGATTTCAATTATGAAAAAAAAAGTAAATTGAATTCTGTATTATTTTACAGTGAAAGGGTGGGAAGCAGACTTTTAAGAATGAATATATTAGTCTACTAAACCTTATATCTGTTTTATGAGACCAAGGAAAGGAATTCTGAATGTTGAAATGTGTAAAAACTGAATAAAAAAAAAAAAAAAAAAAATGATTTAAATAAATGATTTTTATTTAAAAAATCAAGCTGATTTAAATTTTTTTTTTAATCAACTGATTTAAATCAACCCAACCCTGTTAAAATTTCAATCAAACCTGCTGCGTAAAATGCAAAACTTTACATCTTAAATCAACCATAATAATAATGTGTACTAAACCTGTTAAAATGTGAATGTCCTTACTATATGCATTTTAACAAATCTAAAATGGTAAAAGATGACTGGTGGCTCTCTGAATTTGGCGGGCTGTCCTCTCCCTGGTCACCAGGCGATCCCAGATCCTGAAGAGCTTGGCATTGGTGGTCCTGGTATCAGCTCTTTGGCGCCTGATGACTGCTGATTCCTAAAGAAACTGGCACCCTCCAGTCATAAGCCTGGATTCTTCTGCCAGTAGCTGCAGCATCAGATACAAGTTAAGATTTCCTGCACTGGAAGCCTTGGAGTTCAGCCAGCCATGCCACCCCTCCACGTCATTGTTGGTCCGTAAGTTTCTGTAGAAGCAAGACCAACTGGAAGGTGGCCAATCTGTTGAGTCAATCCATGTCAGGTGTATGTAGGTGCAGAGGCAGCGCTGCCCTTCTGTTGTAGCCTCCCTTTCCAACTCTTCCAGACTGCTGTCTATATTCTCCCAAGGAAGGTACGGCAGTGCCAGGAGCTGTCGACAATAACTGTGGAATGCTAGGTCGTTTTGGTTGGCATGTTGCATCCCAAGCCCCTGTATGTTACTCCATACTGCTTGCCCCCATTGGAAGGAGCATCCACAAACTTCAACCCCTGCTGGAAAGGCTGCACAGAAGGCAAAACAGCAGCTTCGAAGTCCATGGCGACACATTCCAAGTTCCAGGAAATATCTCTGGGTTGAAGTTCCCGTTTCAAAGCCTGCAGGACAGCCTTATAATCCCGCCGACGTTTCCCAGACATAACAGCAAAGGTCAGTGGCAACTGCTTTGTCTGGTCCTCCACACGGAAAAAAGCATGTATACTTCACAACTGAGTGTAGGGTGCCCTGACCACTTTAAATGTTCCATCAGCATACCATCGCTTCGCCTGACAGAGTAGAGACAGCTGTTGCTCTGAGAAAAACAACAAATGACGCTTGGTGTCCACAGTGATATCCACAGGATCTTCGAACTGGTCAGGCCAATGGCGCATATCAGTTCAAAGCCAAGGTCCTGGGGATGGCACGGGCGACTTCGCTGGCGGTGATAATTGGCAATTCTGTCGAGATAGTCGGTGCTGCGCTGGTTGGGAATGGGCTGTGACTCCTGAAGCAAATGCTCAGCAATGGTGTATGCTGACTGGTATGGTGCAGCTGCAGCTGTCTCCTTGACGTTTCTGACCAGCTTCGTTTTCATCACCGCTCCAGATTCTGCTGAAGGTAGATGCTTCTGTGTGCCTCTGGCGAAGATGTCTCCATGTTGATGGACCATCACCTGGCACTTACAGGCAGCCCGACTCCTGGTGCATCACCAATGTGTTGCCTGTGGATGCCATAGGTGAAGCCCTCAGAATCCACAAGCAAGGGACAACCTCGTTGTGTGCCTTCGGCGATGAATTCGAAAATCGATGGCTGGTCCTCCATGATCGGTTCTGTTGTTACAGGATTGTCGGCCAGTGAACTCTCAAGCACTTCGACAAGGAGCTGGAAACTGGCACTGCTCATGCTAGCATTGTAAGTTCTTCCTTCACAATACTAGGGTTCCTCCCCTCACAGTCTTTACACTTCCACTCCAACTCTATTTCTCCTCTGATAGCGTGTCTGTATTGTACAGTGGGCCGGACATAAAATCTCGTTGAATCCGAGTGTTCGTTATAGCAAACACCAGGTTTTGTGTAGATAATTACAGGCACTGAGCAAGTAATGTACAAGAGAAGTCACAAGTAGTGCCTGAAATGCCTGCATATTATGAGCTGTGTAAAAAAAAAAGACCGATTCGTTCAAATGCATACGCCTGTGTCATCTCGATTGTTTACCAATAAGTTGTGTTGCTGTGTAGAGCCTAGCATACGGCAACTTTTGATTCCATAGACCAGCGCACAATTCATTACATAGATCTGCGTCAAGACTAGCTTATTATTGTAATAACGATCAGTTGCCGAGGGGAAAAAAAAAGACAGTGACGCGTTTGTATCTGCGACATTCAACGCCCGGACCGCTATTGCCCCCCCCCTGACACGCACACACAGCCACACGTGTGCAGGCCGCCCATCCGACCCTGACACACGCCAGCGTAGACACGTGCGAGTGCCCACAACTCATGTGTTGGTATTTTAAAAGACCGCTGATTGGTCGTATGCAATCAGGTAAGTGAATAATGGTTCATGATGCAGGCGCAATTGATGATTTCCGGGAATAGATAAACTTCGTTCTGGGAGAAAAATTAGCGGAGCCACGTCTGCAGGGGCTGTTCACCCTGAAAGCGACCTCGTTGAATCTGAGCTCGCTGATTTAAGTGCTCGTTGAATCCGGGTTACTTTTATTGATTTTAAAGAAGACAAAAAATGGGGGATCTATCTCATCTCGTTGAATCCGAGTTCTCGTTGAATCCGAGCTCATTAAATCCGAGTTCCACTGTATTCGGTCATGTTGCAAATACGATGCTGCCATCTTCTGCATGCCCCATCATACAACAAGGCCTCTTGTCGTGGTCTAACCTCCTGTTGGCAAACGATGCAGGTAGCAGCTTCCATAACTCTGAAGAAGCAGGACCAACTGGAAGGTGGCCAATCTGCTGACTCAATCCATGTCTGGCGTATGTAGGCTTTTATAAAGGAAGCTGAAGTCAAATCGCGAGTAATTTTCTCAGTATTTTTTGCTTGCTGAGAACTCATCACTTTATAAAGGTAGCTGAAGTTGAATTGTGAGTAATTTTCTTAGTATTTTTCTTGCAGAGAGAGAGAGAGACAGAGACAGAGACACAGAGAGAGAGAGAGAGAGAGAGACACAGAGAGAAGGGGGGGAGGGGGTTTAACTTAGTACAGAGGAAATATCTTGCCCACCAATCACTAACGTTGTTTACATGGGGGAGGAGGTGTGATGAGTTCAGTGGGCACTCTTCGGGAGCTGAACTCCATAGAAATTTTTATGCGCAATTGGAAACAAAAATAGCTGGCTGAGTTGCCAGGGTGAAAAGGCCCCTGGTAAATTTATAGAAAAGGTCCAAATCCATTTTTATGCCAGCTTTCTTAACTCGACTTCCGTTTTCGTTTCCAATTGTGTAAGCTAATGACAATGTCATGTAGGTTGTTTTTGGACAATTCGGCAATGTGCATTCAGTAAACAATTTTGTGGGGTGTAAGAGTTAAGAAAATTTGAGCGAGAACTCACTCTTGCGAGAAGAGGGATTGCAGGAGTGAGTACTGTGTACCTATATAGATCTAGATCTAGATCTAGTGGTGAGAAGGTTGTGGTTAGATGCCGGCCGGTGATTAATTTGAGAGGACCGTGAAAATTCTTGCAAGAGGATTTAGGAGGCAAGAAGCATCTCTTTGTGAACTAATGTGTGTAGATCTATGTCTATATATCTAGATCTAGATCTAGATCTAGATTTTTCTAGATCTAGAATCTAGATCTAGGTAAGAACCAGTCTTGTTTTGTGTCTTGTTACATTAGGCTACATAAATTTCTACAGAGTTAGGTCGGGACCACTTCTCCCGAAGAGTGTCGTTCACTGTTATTTGGATGCTTTTTTTTCTGGTTTCCCTACCGTCTAGCGACCTAGTGACTAGCACTAGTCACTAGTGTCTAGGCCTCTTACTCTATAGATCATCTAGATTTCTAAAGATCTAATCTAATATCTAGATTCTAGATCTAGATATCTACATCTATATCTATCAAAGTTCAAGAAAGAAGCTTTATTACCCAAGATCGACTGGTCATTCACAGCAACAGGTGATACGTGACAGGCTTTTAACTTGTTTACAGGTTGTCTGAGCTAGCAACGGTACACAAGTCACAATAAATGAAAAATATTTGCACGAAATCTTTTGGGTGAGGAGTTTAATTTTGACAAAGTGGGCACAATATTTCTTTACTGTTGAAAGTTACATTCTATATTCTAGTTCTAGATTTAGATCTACTCTAGAGGCTTCATGTCTTGGATCAAAGAAATTAATAAGGATCTAGATCTAGGCCGATGTTTTTATTGCGTTCACCAAGCTGGCCAAGAATATTTATAGGATCTAATCTAAAAGATCTACAATCTAGATCTAGATCTAGATCTCATCTAGATCTAGATTTCTAGGCCTACAGGCCTACAATTAGGAATACGTGAAAAGTGTTACGAACGCCGAAAGCCCTGGGACCTGGGATCACATCCTGTACTACACCATTCACGGTTGAAAAAATGATAGCAGATAGGATCATAGGATCCTGACTTCTTTGATTTGATTACATTTTCAGAGTTGAAAATGTTTCTTCGTCAAGGTTTATCGCTTGAAACCAGCTATGGTTCGCTCACATTATTTACAACAATATTACACAATGTTTTTTTGCTCTATCATGTGGACACGTTTGTATCAGTGTACAAAATCGATAAAGTTTCATTTTGGTTCGGAGAAGCAATATTTTTGGCTTGGAATTCTTTTAACGACCCCCTGTTTGGATGGTTTAGTGACAGCAAATTTTTAAGTTCAAAGAAAGATCAGAGGCCCACCAAAAATGACTCTTCAGATATAATTTGGACAAGGTTGACTGCCCTTCACACGTATGGACCGCTTTTCGCAATCTCATTTTCCCTGTTTTGGATAAACTGGAGTTGGCCTGGCTTACAATTTGCTGTTTGTTTATGTCTGTATGATGGATTTTTGACCATGATTGATCTTCACCATAATGCATTACTGGCTGATTTATCCATATCTGGTGATAAAAGAACAAGACTTAATTCTAGTTGTTCGGTGTTTAGTGCGTTTGGTTCAGTGTCTGTGTTCTTATCATATCTGTTCTGGAACAAGGCAAGCCTGTCAATATTTAGGACATTCTGTTTTGGTTTGGCTTTGATGTCATTTGCTGGATATCTGGTCATGGTGAAGGCTCTGAAGTCAACCTATACAAAGCAAAGTAAAGACTCCTTTTCTGAAATAGAAGTGTGAGTTTTTTTTCGATATTATGTTAGTTTTCTATAGTCTGGAAAGCATGCCTGCAATAATTTTTCAAACATGTATCAGTAGTACCGATAAAAAAACAACAACTGTGATTTCTGTTTTATGACTAATGTGACAAAGCATTGTTTGAAAAAAGTTGTATTTTTGCCCCAAAAATGTTACGTATATTGTTGACCACATTGGCAAGGGCTGTGCGGTGCCATTTATTAATTTATTCAATACAATAATTTATTGGCTGTTGTAGTTATTTCGCACAGGGTGTGCGAATATATACTATATGAAATTTTATTTGCACAGGGTGTGTGAATACAGTGTGAATACTATGAAATTATATTTGCACAGGGTGTGTGAATACTACAAAATCAGGGTTGGTGATTTTTTTTATTTAAATCAGATTTTTTAAATTTAAATCGGATTTTTTTGATTTTTTTGATTTTTTAAAAAATGTCGACACAGTTTGGGATTTTTAGAGGCTAAAAGTAAGTTCTTTTAGTGCAAAATGCATTGTCTTTATTTTAACTAATGATTAATTTAAGCAACTGCAATTTTAGAAAGCCTTAATCTGCTATATCAGTGAGTTATGACTGCAAACAAAAAATGAACAAAATGTCAGTCTAAAAGGAAGGGGGGGGGGGGGGGGGTAATTATACATAGATAAACTTGCATTTTATTACAGTGTGTGTGTGTGCGTGCGCTTGTGATTGTTTAAAAAGAAAAAGAAAATGCTAATTTCAATTATGAAAAAAAAGTAAATTGAATACAGTATTATTTTACTACTTACAGTGACAGAGGGGGAAGCAGACTTTTAAGCATGATTATTTTAGTCTACTAAACCTTATATCTGTTTTATAAAACCAAGGAAAGGAATTCTGAATGTTCAAAGATGTAAAAACAGAATACATTTTTTAAAAGTGATTTAAATCACTGAGTTCTATTTTTAAAATCAAGTTGATTTAAATTTTAAAAAATCAACTGATTTAAATCAACCCAACCCTTTTCAATTATGAAAAAAAGTAAATTGAGAACTGTATTATTTTACAGTGACTGGGGGGAAAGAAGACTTTTAAGCATGATTATATTAGTCTACTAAACCTTATATCGTTTAATAAAACCAAGGAAAGGAATTCTGAATGTTTAAATATTAAAAAACTGAATACATTTTTTTGAAAAGTGATTTAAATCATTGATTTTTATTTTAAAAATCAAGTTGATTAAAATTTAAAAAATCAACTGATTTAAATCAACCCAGCTCTGATTTCAATTATGGAAAAAAAAGTAAATTGAATACTGTACATTATTTTACAGTGAAAGGGGGGGAAGCAGACTTTTAAGCATGATTATATTAGTCTATTAAACCTTATATCTGTTTTATGAAACCAAGGAAAGGAATTCTGAATGATGAATGTGTAAAAACTGAATAAAAATAAATTTTCAAAAAAATGATTTAAATCACTGATTTTTATTTTAAAAATCAAGTTGATTTAAATCAAAAAAATCAACTGATTTAAATCAACTTGATTTAAATCAACCCAACCCTGTACAAAATAATATTATTATTGGCACAGGGCATTTCAAAAGAAGGATGGAACTTAATTGGGCCTAGCATTTCTTCATTTTTTCCCCCTCATCGCGTATAGACAAAGATCATCACATCATGTATAACAAGATAGTTCACTCCTTTCTTTGAGCCAATTAAAAAAGGGTCCTCAAAATTTTGTAGCGCCCTCTTTGAAAAATGTGGACTTTGCGAACAGAGACCCTACTTGTGTGAAAAACAATAAAAGTGAAATTAACAGACTGTATTTCTTGTTCCTCTTCTGGAGAAATGGGAGAGAGCTTCAAAACAAAGACTCCAGCGCTATCTGAAGCAATGCGCGGACTTCTGCGAACACTTTTTGAGCTGAGTGAACAATCTTGTTATGTGTGGAAAACAACTTGGAAGTATGATATATATTATACTAGTGTACAGTTGTTTTAACATTTTAAATAAAGCCTTTGCCAAAAGGTGGGTGACCCAGGTGTGACAAACGAGGTCCAAAATCAACGTTGGCTTGACCCTGTGCGAATAGAATTATTTCTTATATTCATAATATTAATTCTTATATGCGCACACCCGATGTGAATAAAATTAATTCTTATGCGCACACCCAGTGTGAATGATGACTTCCAATTTTTAATCTGGTATTTTAAATTTTAGTGTAGTATTTTTGAAAAATGATTATAAATTGTCCTGTGAGTTTACGTTTACTTGTGCATTTTGAGCAAGTGTCTCTAGACTATATATTATATTTTATTCATTACAATGATGTTGAACTATGTTCTAATATTATAATATAATATTTGAATTAGACATATTAGACAACATTTTATGAAAGCAAGCATGTGTGTGTGTGTGCGTGTGTGTTTGTGTGTGAGAGTGAGGGGGGGGGAGGGGAAAGGGAGAGAATAGAGGGAGAGATGAGTGGCAATATATAAATAAATGTACTGCTGATTTTATTTGTTGACTCGGTGCTGTGTTCTTCACTTTGATTGAAATCTTGAGCAATGTTTTGAGAACAAACAACTGTTTTCAACATCGCTCCAACAGCTGGTAACTTTTAAACATGTCATTTTATTGATGAGACATAACTGCAATGTCTGGAGACTTTACATGGCATGATAATTTACTTACTTAATTAGACCTTCTATCTCTATTGTTTTAGGTCTCATAAACACAAGGATGACAGCTCAATGGAGACTCAAGCCTCAGTGGTCAAATTTGGCAAACAGTTGCTCTCCCATCGGAATTTCTTATGGTTTGCCCTTATGAATTTAGTGCAGGCAAGTCTCAAACATTAAATCTGTATGAGCTTCATGAAATCTCCTCAGATTGTACTTTAAATTTCATAATATCAGATCTATATAAGGCAAGAGGCTGAGATGCAAAACCCGCTACATCCATTTTAGCACTTCTGAGAAAAATCAGCTTTTTTTAATGCTTCTGTACGCACGCAAACTGATTGCAGAAAGTACAACAGTGAGTGGTGGGGAGCTGGTCGGCCAACACAAGAAGCTTGACTAAAAAAATGTATGATGATTAAAATAAAAAATTGGGGGTAGGCCTATGAAAGTGGTAGTGATTTGCCAAAACCAGCTATATCCCGGAAAAAAAAGTCCCTTTATGCCTTTTAAGTCACTCTTTTGCTCTAATTACAGCCTTAGTACAGTCCTCTTTACACACTTAAGCCTCATAGAACAAAGGATTTTTTGTCTACCGGCAGAAGGTGAAATTCCAATAATTGTTGTAAAGTAGCTTCTTTAGCAAAAGTGTTTTGAAAGGGGTGTAGTCTCAAATAACATGACACAGACAAATGCAAAAAAATGTAAATTTACACCATGAATGAATAAATAGAGCTTCTAATTAACTTTTCATAAACACACTCTAATGACATTATATGAAATGACGAAGACCGTCTAACGTATTAAAATAACCGTTGTATTAGGCTGAACAAGACTTGTTTACACTCGTCAACTGACTTTTTGAAAAGTAAGTCAAGTGAAAGGATTTGAAATTTCATTGGACATCACTATGAAGAAAATTTAAGGATGCATCGAGTTTAGGAAAATAATGATTTTGGATGTATCGGGTGGTGGCTTTTATGAAGGATATGTTGGGTTTTGGTGGAAAGCACTTTGTACATCTAATAGCCGGTAACAATGTACATTTATAGGCAAAAAATTTCGATTTTTTAAGCAAATGTCGCTTAACGGGTGTTTCATCTCACCCCCTCATTTTGTGCACAGTTGATACAGACTTCACGTAAAACAAAATTCTGCCATATTTGATCCCAACAGTAACTTGTGTTGTGCGATCACCTGTAATATTAATTAAATAAATTAAAATATTAAACAAGCCACTGTTAGCTGCAGAGGTTTGGCACCTTATTTTTAAAAAAGGTTGAACATGCCTTGTGTAAGATTCCACCATAATGAGTATGTATCCCTCTCTAGGATTTAAAGGATGAGTATTGCTTGATCTTACTTCACATCTTCTACCACATGTAAAATAATAGGTAGAACTGAAGTTTGACTGGTTTTTCAGTTTATTTGCAAGCATTTTAGCATGATCCTTATATTATCATGAGTTTTCTTTTCATAATTTCTACACTTTATTTGGTAGAGCTTGAATGTTGTAGGCCTATGTTTTGAAGTTTGTAGTAAGTACAGTGCAGTGATCATTGAGGGATTTTTTTTAGCAAGTACTATTTGCTATTTTTTTCTTTCTCTAAATAATGCAGTATTAAAAGAACCCTGACAAGTTACTGTATGGTCAGATGACTATGTTAAATGAATTTTATTATCTGTGTACTACATCTATTTTTGTTTTTTTATATATTGGAGTTGTGGAAAAACTTTTACTTACTTTTTAGTAAAAGTCCTTGATACATCAATATTAACATATTTGTGGTCTCAGTAAATAGCACTTGGATATTGATCTCTAGATCTCTCTCCATCTTTTCTGTCTGAATAACAAGTGTCTTTTATTTTTCTTACTGAGGAGACAAGGGGAGGGGGGCTTGTTTCAATATAGCCATTGGCAGCTTGAAGAATTTTACATCCATGCCATATAAAGTGACACCACTTTTGCTTCAGCTTGAAATTATTGTCGCTCAAGGAAAAGCACTGACTACGAGTGAACAAAAATTTCTGGATTGAGGATAAGCCTTTCCGGACTGTCAGTATTTAACGCTTGAATTGATGTGTATATTGTTTGTTCTTTGAAGATTTTTTTGCTCTCTATATTTCAGGTCTTCCACTGCCACTTTAATTCTAATTTTTTCCCTCTGTTCCTGGATACCTTACTTGGAGAGGCTGTGAGCCCAACGGTTGCATCCACATTATTAGGTAGGTCACTACTGTGTAACCACCACTTTCTGCCTTGATTTGTCCCAAAAATATCCACTTGTACCATCTACACAGATCATAATATATTGACCCTTACAGCATGAACATTTTTGTCAGTTAGTGACAGAATAGTGCCTGCTAATGAATGTGTGTTATATAGAGGGGCATGGATAACTCAAACACGTTGGGGATTGACAAATGTGTTTGACACTTTCATTATTCGGGTAAACTGTACAGCTAAAAATTTAAGAGATATCAGTTGGGGAATAACATATTATATGAGCTATCTGTGATTTCGAGTTTTCGAGGTTTTTGTTATCTGTACCTGACTTTATATACATCCAGTCAAACCCTATTATACCGCCTACCTTGGGACATGTTCTGAGGAGAGAACCAGACTCTTTTGTAAAGACTGCCCTCCACTGGACACCCGAAGGACATCGCAAGAGGGGCAGACCCTAAGTGACCTGGAGATGCATAGTAGAGTTTGAAATGAAGTCCTGGAACCATTCGTGGGGGACGTTAACCAAGATGGCCCTAAACAGACAGAGCTGGAGATCCTTTGTTGCTGCCCTAAACACCAGATGGCGTAACGGGTAGTAAGGAAGTTGGGACAAGTATGAAACTGACGGTAAAGTGGGGCTAGTAGTATAACGGGACAGCACTGATTGCCGAGGCAGATGTTAAAGCAAGAACCGCCAAGGCAAGGTCAGCCTTCAAGCAATTATCAAAAGTCTGGAGAGCAAGCAACATCTCATTGCACACCAAGATTCGACTCTTTAACTCCAACGTCAAGTCTGTGCTCCTCTACGGCTGCGAAACTTGGAAGACAACGAAGACAGTACTGAATAAAGTCCAGACTTTCATCGACAGATGTATGAGGAGTATTCTAAGAATTAAGTGGCAGAATAGAATAAGGAATGAAGAGCTGTGGGAAAGGACAGGACAAAAGGATTTAGAAATAGAAAAATAGGACTAAGAAAGTGGCGATGGATGGGACACACCTTAAGAAAGCCCAGCGGAAACATCACAAGGAGCACGAGGCAGGGGTAGGCCACAGGAAACATGGAGGAGATGCTTGGAAAGGGACATGAGAGAAATGAAGCTCACTTGGAACGAGCTTGGAAGGATGGCTCAGGACAGAGATAAATGGAAGGAGCTTGTATGTGGCCTATACCCTGCCAGGGGTGAAAGGCATTGATGATGATGATGACTGATCGCCATCTTGACTTGTGGTAGACTGGTAGAGACTAGAGTCAAAATATGGCCAGTTTTGACTCTTCTAGATCTGTCTTGAGCTCTTGCCATGTGCAGGGGAAAATTGAGTAGTAACCTAGTATACATACAGCTCAAGCTGAACTTTACGTACATTCAAATGGAAAACTTCTGCTGAATCAGAAGCTAGGTTGTGTCGAGGTATACTGTATACATATTTTCTTTTTTTACCCGATACTCGTCAATCATCGGATCGTCTCAAACTTTTCATGTAAACTTGAGCATGAATCCCCACGATTTAAAAGCCTCATGGGCGCCTGCCAGCATCATGGGCGCCTGCCAGCCTTTTGGTCTCTGGACTGATTTCTGGTAACGCCACATATTTTGTCAACAGGCTGAGGTAGCACAATCCTTTGAAGTTTCTCCTGACAACTTAAAACTTTCTGTTAAATTATTTAGAAACATTGACAAAAAGCCTAAAAATAATAATATTTTCATAATCAGCGCAAATCAGGAGCAATTGGTGACAAAACACTAGAAATAGGCCAATCTCTGTGTGAGACATATGTGGGAAAAAGATTGTAAAGCATCCACTGAATGGTTTAGGTGTGTACCTCTGGAGGCTTATTTGCTGGCAGTTAAGTGAGGCAAATTTACATTACTTTGATAAGGACTGTATAAATCAGACAGTTAGCACATAGTAGTGTAAAAGGCGCAAATACTATACTTTCGTTGTACATTGGCAAAACTTGGCGATAAGTGGGGTTGGCATAACAAGAGGGGGCAGTATAACAAGGTTTGACTGAATGTGCCTGCAATGACATAACAAATTGTTTTGAAAAAAGCAGAAAAGTGTTTGTTTGTGGGCTGCAATAATGACAAAATTAAGACTGAGAACAAAACCAAACAGGTCCATTGCTGCTTTCCTTTTGTCACCACAGGAAAAGAGTTTGGTGCTTTTTCCACAGCTGTTTTTTTTTTCTTATCATTCTCACACTACAGAAGCATGAATTGTCAAATTTTAGAAGAGCTAAAGCTTGCAGAACCCTGTTTACGTTTGTTTGCATATATCAAACAGAAACTGTTAAAATAATTATGAAATTTTACTTTTTGTACAATGCTTGTAATAGTAGCCAGATTGAAATAAGGTGTATTCGTGTAATATGTTGACCTACAATTCCTAGCCAAGTGATGTACGCATAGGATGAGTTCATGTTGTTGAAGAAAATTCTTGAGGAAAAAAGGGCCAGTCTTTTATAAGGAAATAAAAATGAGTACTTTTTCATTAGAAACAGGTAATTTTTACAAGAGAATTGAATAATTTTACTATAAAACTTTTTTATGTTAAGTGCATGAATGGTTCTGTCTCGTAAACATTTTCAGTTGTTTTGAGCTGATCTCCCTTCTCTTAGAAACGTTGCCTGTCAGATTGTCAATTTTACACACACAAAGTGAGATTTTTAAACACATTTTTTGTTCAAATATTGGCGGTTGATTTATAGAAAAGGCTGAAATGATCTATTTTCCAGGTCTTTCCTTTGTGGCACCGCACATTAACAATCTGTATTTCCTGGTGCTGTGCCGAAAGTTTGGAGTATACACAATCATTCGGTCCCTTTTCCTTGTCAAACTGGGCCTCAGTCTTGTCATGTATCTTGCTGGCCCAAGCTGGATCTGGCTATTGTGTCTATTTATAGCAAGGTGAGGATACAAATGTAAATTGATCTTATTGGGTCTTGTTTTAAGTTCACTCTCGTGCAGCAATCAAGTCATGTAATATATATGCTATTGTGTCCGCATGTTGATCTTAATCGTACAAATATTTATTCTCTTGTATTGATTTTCTTATGGTTCTAAATTTTTACTAGTGTAGGAACTGTCTGTGGATGCATTAAGTTGTCTTTTCTGGGTTTACACAATGACTAGGAGATACCATTGGGTTCTGAAGATTACAAAACAGGGATAAGTCGTACTTCAAGCTGCTCCTCTCGTGAGGTGCTATGTTTGAAATATGTAATTCTTAGTTGAAGTGGTAGGCCTACATGTATTGTTGCAATTGCATGGTCAAGTTCAAATTTTTGCTAGCTTGGCCTTTTGTTTCATTTGATCTTTATGATCCTTTGAGCTTAATGTAAAAGATTACTAAAGGATGTTGTCATTAATTTCTGCCCTTAAGTTTATGGCCTAATTCTGGTTTGGGTTAGGCCTACCTTGAAATTGGCTTTGGGGGAGATAGTTCTTTTGAATATATAACAAATGTCCTGTGAATGTTCTTTGTTTTTGTCAGAACAGCAGCAAGACATAGAGAGAGCTCTTTTTTAATCATGCATAAATCATATCAACACCAAGCTGTTTAAATGTTCTAAACCCAGAAAGGAATACTTTTCAGAAGAGAGAAAAGAAAACTTTCTTTAATTTTTGAGTTACAATACTTTCTTTCTTTTTAGAATTTTGTACTCACACTCCAAAACCAGTACCAAAAGAAAGGTAAAAGTTTTATTTGTTGTTTTTTTTGGTTTTTTTTTAAAGAAGAATGTCCAGGTCTCAAAGTAAATGGAGAAAATATTAATAACATCAGGTATGCAGATGATACAATTTTAATAGCAGGCTCCGAAAAGGACCTTCAATTGCTTCTAGATACTGTTGTAACAGAAAGTGAACGTAAAGGATTAGTGTTGAATGTAACGAAAACAGAATGCATGGTAATATCCAAAAAAAGCAGCAAATCCTAGTTCTCATTAGCAAAGGTGAAAAGATCAAACAAGTCCAACATTTTAAATATCTAGTATATATTATAACATCTGATGCCAAAAATGTTCCACAGAAATAAAATGGAGAATTACAATGGCCAAGGCTAGTTTCAATAAAATGAGCCCAATCCTGAAAAATAAAAACATCTCAATGAACATCAAAATGAAAGTTCTGAAATGCATGTTTGGTCCACCCTTCTATATGGATGTGAATGCTGGACAATCACTAAAGACAGTGAAAATAAGATAGAAGCAACAGAAATCTGGTTTCTTAGGAGACTGATAAGAGTATCGTGGAAGGAAAAGAAATCAAATGAGGTAGTGCTTGATGAAGCCCACTTGGGGCGCTCAATGTTAAAAACAATCAGGAAATGGCAAATGCAGTTTTTGGGACACCTGAATAGACATAAGGCATAAGGGTCTTTAACATCTAGCTCTCACTGGCAAAATTGAGGGCAAGCAAGGCAGGGATAGGCCCAGAACAACATACTTAGGGAACCTAAACAAATGGTAACATGGAAAGATCAGGGAAACGTAGTTTTTTTGAGAGGATCCGAGCAAAGGAATGAATAGAGAACCATAATCGCTGATGTCAGTCGCAGATATGGCACTGGATGATGATGATGATATGTCATGCTGTGTGCACTGGGGAAGGAAAGAGGGAGGGGCCTAAAACTGGATGCACTTTGCTGTTTTTACAAATGAAGTCAATGATTTCTAAGCATGAGCATTGTATGGCACCACATCGTCACATTGTCTCCCCGTGGGATTTCCAGACTAGTAATTTGAATAAATGATTGAATGATAAGTAGGCACTAGGCACTAGATCTACCGCGGATCTATGTGTGTTCCTTTTCCTGAGTGTGATAACTATTCGATTACAAATTCTGAATTAGTCCTTACCCTAATCTGGAGAAACCAGGCTGTACAAATGACTAAGGGCATCTTTGTAAAAAGTCTTATTGCTTCTTGGAAGGGAAGGACATTTCATTCTGCTGGAAGATAAGCCTTAAAATACAGTGAGACGATATTAAGACACATTTAACTTTAAAGACGGTAAAGAAATAAGTCTGAGTAGACAGAAAGTCAACATTCTGAGGTATGCTGATATTGCTCTTTTAATTGTAGTATAAGAATGGCCGGTGCTAATCGCCCAATGTCAGGTGACTAGCGTTAGGCTACTCGCCCGATGTCGGGTGGCTAGCATCAGGCTACTCGCCTGATCTAGGGTGGCTAGCGTCAGGCTAGTCGACCGAATTCGATCGAGTAGCCTGACGCTACTGGCCCGTGGGGATTTCTGTTACCTCGGGTGGCTAGCATTTTCTGCTCACCCGGAGCTAGTCACCGAGGTCTAGTTTTAGTCTTATACGGGGTGCCCACTATGGCTGGATCGAGCCGATCGCCCGACTCGATCACCTGAAACTGAAAACAAACAGGTTTGATTTTGAGGCGACCGAGTCCAGCGATCCCATCCATAGTGGGCACCCGTATCAGGTAGCGTAAACACGGCCTCGCGGCCTTCCGAGCGACATGAAGCTATTGAGAGCACCTAGCACACTTCTGTGATTGGCCCAAAATAGATCATAGGCGATGTTTTCCACCATCTATTTTTGTCTTTTTAGAGGTTTCCCTCACGAGTTGACTACATTGTTGTAGATCCCCTAGATCTATCACCCTTTATTAATTATTCAATTATTATCATTCATCGGAATGCCGGTGACAAAGTTACCAGCAATAGAAATGCATCATCGTAATGTTATTAAAAATTGTCATATTACTACCAAGATGTTTCAATTGTCCTATCTCGCGTCTGAACGAGACTTGGGCGCTAGATCTACCTCGTATTCTTAACACGTGACGACCCGTGATACGAGTGTAAACAAACGTTCCAGCGCTGAGTTGAAAGTGATAAATTTTGTCTTCGGGCAGAGAGAGAAAGAGGGAGAGGAGGAGGGGGGAGAAAGAAAGAGAGAGTGAGAACGAGAAAGAGAGGGAGAGAGAGAGAGAGACACAGAGAGAGAGAGACACAGAGAGAGACACAGAGAGAGAGAGAAAGGGGTGAGGGTGTTTTTGTTATTAGAATTATTGATTCCTGTCATTTTCTTTCTGCGTCGGTTCACAAGCTGGCCTGGTGCAATACAGTCATTATTGTACACATTATGGCCAGTTCCATCTTCACACATGACATGTATTATAATAATGTCAATGTGGTCAGATAATTGCAGTTAGAGTCAAACTTTCACGTTAGAACCGATCTGACTCTTGACTTGGAGAACAAGGAGTGACCGGGTGAGTGACTGAATCTTGCGCGATTGATCAAGCGAGTTTTAAAGGAGCATGCACAGAAATCCCCACGTATCAAAACACGGAACATGCGCAGAAATCCCCAAGGGCCAGAAGCCGCAGGCCAGGCGGGGCTAATCGACTGAATTCGTTCGCCCGGAACATCCGCAGAAATCCTAGATTGGGCGAGTAGCCTGGCGCTAGTCCCCCGACATCAGTGAGTAGCCTGACACTAGCCACCCGACATCAGGGGAGTTGCCACTCCGTACAAGAACACACTCTTAAAAAGTACAGAATACTGTAGTAGAAGAAAATGAAAGAAAAAGTCTGGCACTAGATATGAAAAAAACCACCCCCAGAGAGGATGGCAATTTCCAAAGACTCAAGCCCCACCATACAATGTCAAAGTTATGGGAAATGAAACAAACAAGTCAATAAGTTCAGGTATCTGGGTCACTTGTTAATATCTGAAGGACAATGTATATTAGAAGTCCAAAGATGTGCCACATCCACAGATAGTTTTAGAAAGCTGACCCGGATCATTCCAAACAGGAACATTACAATAACTACAAATTCAGATTAAGTTCAGGCTTACATATTTGCCAGGTTTTTTTATATGGGTGTGAGTGATGGACAGTTAGCAGCAATATTTAAAGAAAATTAGAAGCAACAGAAATGTGGTTCATAAAGGGTAGACTGAAAATGTCACAGACAGAAAAGGAGATAAACCAAAAAGTGCTCGAAATTTCAAACATGGAAAGATCACGCCTCAAGACAATAAAGAAGCTAATGGTGAAATTCTTCATGAGGCATGTATACGGAAAAAAAAAAGTAACATCTAAGCATGAATAGAAAAATGTAAAGGGAGAAAAGCTGAGGGCGGAAAAGTTCAGCGGAGATTTGTTTGTTTCTTAATCTGTTTCTCTTTTTGTAATTTTTTCCCCCATTTTCAGTAACAGAGTGTTCACTGAGGGCACATGCAAGCTGCTGAGTCTAGTGATCAGTGACCTGGTAGATGAAGATGTGGTGCTTCATTCCCGACCCAAGGCTGTGTCTGCCCTAGTGTTTGGCACTGCAGCTCTTGTTTCTAAGCCTGGCCAAACTCTTGCTCCTGTGATAGGGACTTGGATATTGGCTCTGCAAACTGGTAAGGATTAGTGTGTTCATGGGAGATAGCAAGGACCTATAATTGCCGTATAATTAAGTTTTCTATACACATGTACATGAGGACTGCAATTGTGAACCAGGTATGAGTCCTTTTTAGTGCTGTTTTTGAACCCAATTCGCTCAAAGTTCAATTTTTCTTTTGTTTTACTTGTCAAAACTTGTCCTCTGGGCTCTCTTTGTCCATTAAAAGCCACCAGTTATTCCTTTACAAGACTTTTATCACCTTATATTGTTAGTGGAAACAGTACTTTTGTGTTTGAGACAGGAGTATTCCTCTTGGAAGCTGAAATTTCATGGAGTGATCTGTTGGAATGGGAAGAAAAAAGGCCTCTATTTATTCCTTTGCTGTAGCAGTTTCAAGTTTTGATTGTAGTATCACAGCCTACGAAAATGGTTTCATTATAACCTTTATTTTGGAATGTATTTATCATTCTTGTTTTAGACACCAATGTAGCTCTAAACAGATTTTATTGATGTTGCGCTCCAGAAATATAAGTTATCTTATACCATGGTCTCATTCTCATTTAGGCCACGACATCTTCCAGTCTGGAAATGAGTCTGGGTCCTTGAAGCTTGATCTTACCAAGATGGACGACGGCGTCCAAGCCATGTACAAGACCGGTGTGTTCTCCATGCTCATCTGTGTTCCTGTCATCTGTGCTGTTCTGCAACTGTTGGCATGGTCGCAGTTCACCCTGCGAGGTAACAGACTTGCCCAAGTGAAAGCCGCTCGTTTAGGCTTACAGCAGATTCAAGTTTAACAAAGGAATCATTTGTTATTGGAATTTTTTTGTTTTGTTCAGAGGGTGTGTGTTTCAGGTCCTAAGCATGAAACTGTTTGCTTTTTAAAATTGTTTTCCTTTTAGCATATTGGGCCTTAACATACTCTGCAATTTTTCCTCTGTAGTTTTGTGCTTCATGTATAGCATTAGAATCATTTTAGGAAAGCAATTTGAATAAGACATAACCTGAAAGCTATATAAATGATGAAATTTGATATTGTCTTCACTCTCAACTCCTTCAACCATATGGCTGATATGAGCTCTGAGCCATTGGTTATGAATGAACGAAAGGTGTCAAATACTCCTAGTTTGGATATTTTCTATGGAAGAAAGTAATAAATTCAATTGACAGTGAAAATTACAATGAGGAGAGGAGTCATGTATGGGTCCACACTAGTGCCTTTGACTTCTGGTATCTAGCTCTGTTAACTATGACCCAGAATTGAATTGTTGCTGAGAAAGGAAGTTGATTTAGACTGGTGTAGGAAAAGTAACTTGAATCTATAGTACTGGCAATGTCTGATTATTTATGGAACTATGGAGTCATAATTGCAGTGAAGATCGGGTGAATTTTAAAAGTTGAGTTGAACAAGCCTGTTTGAACATTTTCTATGTTTTTTAACATGCTGAGATGGCAGGAAAAGGTGTTTATATAAATAAGCAAATTATTTAATATTGTTATGATTAAGTGTGTATTTTGTAGAACTTTTTTTTGGACGTTATAATTGACTACTCATGTATTTACGTTGAGTGGGCCATTATGTCCTATCAGGGAAAATCGAAGCTGCTTTATATTTTGTAGTCAAACACAGACTTAAATGCATATCATACTTCTTGGCTTATTTTAGGAACTCTATTCCTATTTTTGCTATTTATTGATTTCTTTTTATATTTTGGTACCCTATGGTATCGAATAAAAGGGAGGGTAGGAATAAAGCGGGGGGGGGGGATGGACAAGTGGTCCAAAATTGATAAACGGGGGTTGAAATAAAAGGGAATAAAAAGGGAGGGTAAGGGGGGGGGGGGGGGCATTGAACCTCATATCCCTGTACTAGAATCTAGTAGGAACAAATCTGTTTTATTTATCTTTCAGTGAATAAAAAAAAAACAGATCATGAAATTTTATCATTTTAGTAAGTTACTGTGACAATTTTTCCCGTTTAGGAACGAACCAGTTTCATTAAAAAAAATATAAACCAATGTACAAAAGTATCAAAATGCACTAAAAATTGAGGTAGCCAACCCGGTACTGGTACTAATACTGAGAGTAATTTGCCATTTATAAAAAAAAAAAAGTTTCATTCTGATATCTGGATTCTAGTATAATGTTTCACATGATCGTCTGTCGTGGCAAGCTGGAAAATAATAAGTTGGGGGTATGGAATAAGTAAGGAGGGGGTGGGGCGCAAAAGAAAAAGAAAATTAATAAGCGGGGGAGGGGGAGGGGGAACGCCTATTCGATACCCTAGGGTAATATAAATAAGATCGTATGAAAAGAATTCACTGAAGATTGGCAAAAGTAACGGCCAAAGAATTCTTCTCCTTTCTGAAAGGGAACCATTCTGATGTGATGCTATTCTTATTTGATGATTTCGGAAAGTGTCTCAGTTTTCTGTTTAGGCATGAAGAGGTCTCCCTATTTTTATAAGTCTGGTGCTCCTTAGAATGTGATTGTTTTCAGGAGCATCAAGAAGATTAGTGGATCAACTTTGGAAGAGGGCGTTGTCCAAAAGTTAATTTATTCATTCACAATCTTGTTTTTGCTGTTTCTGTTTATTGTACCATTCCAATTTAAAAAATTGTTTTGAAGGAATCAAATTTTTGTTCACAATATCAGTTCTTGTACATGATGTTATGTTCCTGGTATCATGCCTTGTGGAAGAATGCATATTTTACTTTTTGATGGAATGTTTAATATTCATATAAGTTAACACCACTTTTTTCACTATTTGTTGGTACAGTAGTCCCCGCCTAAATTCACGCCATACAAAGGCTTACTCCGCTCAAATGCGTGTTTCATCGAATGACAGATTTTTTACTATATAATTTAGACATACAAATGCATGGTCACTCCCTCAGAATGCATGATTGGATCCATAAAACACCCCGACAGGTAAACCTTGACAAAAGGAAATTTTAGCTACAACTTACACAGTTTGCAGAAGAAAAGTCTAGACAACCGGACATTTGACGAGACTGTATTGGACTGGGTAAGCGATATGGGGAGAGGGGGGGGGGGTGACTGAAATGTCTTTTGGTTGGTCACTGGTAATGCATCTTTGTGAGAAAGTTTCTCAGTGGTTGGTGAGTGACTGTAATGTTTAGTTAGGCCTATGAATATGATGTGCAACACACTTGAATGTTGTAGAACACTAGATAGGCCTTCTTCTTCTTTGCTTTCCCCTGCTAGATCTCAGGGATAGTGGACTGCTGGTTCTGCAACTTTGTTTTTGTTTTTGTAAAGTGTTTTACGGTGCTCGCAACTGCATAAGGTCATTTGAGCGCGCTGGACACACGTAATACTTTTAGTTGGCAGGAAATTTTTAATTTTGCCCGGGGGAAGTCTACTCTTATCGATTTTAGACCACCAGGGGATCTTTAACGTTCGCAACTTGCACACGGGCCCTCCGAGATTTTTCTCCCTTGTCTGAGAAGGCTAGGTGTAAATCTTTCCTACCAGAAGATCAGGGGTGTGGCAGAAAGACAGCAGTAAGAAAGAGCCAAGGAGTAGCAGTAGAAAGGCTGCAGAAAGAGTCAGAAGCCCAGAGGAGGGGGCAAAGGAGGTGAGGAGTGGGGGCAGAAAGAGGAGACGAAAGCAGACGACAGAATATTGCTAGAGAGCAGGAAAGGAGGTGAAAGGAGACAATTTTAGAGAAGAAAATTTTTTGGTCGCTACCCGGATTCGAACCCGGGACCTTTGAATGAGAGGCCAACACCTTAACCTCTAGGGCACGAGAGCCCCCGTTGTCATCATTGCATTTACTGATTTGCAATAGATGACAAGCAATCGGGAGTGTTTTTTTGAAAAGCTGTGATGCTGAAGCTTTTCCTTATGACTGTCATCAACAGTTTCTTCATCTATTCCCAACATGTTAGTGCACATAAGTCTAGAGAGTCAGTTGTTCTGCTTCTTTTCATCACCCATTCAATGCCTTGGTAATCATAACCCCTATCGGGGAATCCTTCACTGACTCCACATAACAGTCCGTTTTCTTTGAATTGTCGACAAAAGCAACCCCACCCCTCAAGGGAGGTCACTAAAATAAAAAGGAAATGAGATTGCTGCGCCTCTTTCCCCCTTTTACAGGTTCGTGTAAACGTATGCTCCATGTAAAAAATGCACTTAAGAGCTTTCCCAAGCTCTGTGTTTTTAGGCGGAGACTACTCTGAAGAGTGCCATTGGAAAATCTGACTTATTTACTCTACCCACATCCCCTCCTTGTCTCTGCTGTTCCAAGCACAAAATGACTGTTATTGTATGAATGTGTTTCTCTTTACTCAAACTGAATCCTGCAGTGGTTTTTCAGTACAATGCCATAGGTGTTCCTCGGATAATGATGTGTAAAATTGAATTTTTTATTGTCTGTACTCTCATTCTCACTGCCTTCATGAATTCAGTGGACTCCAAATACATCATCTCTTGTAAAGTGAGCTTTACTTGTGTTCATTATTTTTTACAATTACTTTCCGAGTCCCCTTGTTTGCTGGAAAAATAGGTAGTTAAGTAGTTATCTGTTGCTCTAGACTAAAACTTTTCTCTTTTTGGTAGTGAAGGACTTGAAGATATACTTTTCAAAAGTATCACAAGACTGTCCTCAAGTAAGTATGCCCACGGCCTGGACTTTGAATTATGATGACTTAAATAGGGTTTGTTTCACAATCTGAAAGCTGTAATTTGATGACAGTCTTGTGGTAGGATTCTCTCATTGTTTATCTGTCTTTTAACAGAAGTGTGTAAACAGTTGTCTACTTTTGGCTTGACTTTTTGAGCTTCGTGAGAATAGATCCACACCTTTCTTGTTAGGGCAGAAAAACACCTATTCCATTCTTTAATAGCAAAAGAAAAATTATTGGATACACCAAAGTGGCTAGACAAGTCCTAGTTGAAATTGCTGTGAACCTCCAGGCTCGAGAGTGGTTTTATTAAAAAAGTAAGGGTTGTAAAGATTTTTACCAATTCAAGTATGCATTATCAGGAGCCTAAAAATGATTGTATGTACTTAAAAATTCTTGTGTATTGGTGGTGGACTTATTTAGATCAACCTCTTTTTCACACTTTTTTGTTGATGTTCTAGAACAGTAGAAGTAGAAATATTAGAACCTGTAATGTGCTTTTTAATTATATTGCTGTGCAGTCTTTGTCTATGGTGAATGTTGTCTGATGATAATGGTAAAATGTTTTAGCTCTGTTTAAGGGTTGCTGAGGGTTTTTTTTTTGGTTAAAAGACCTATGTGGTGTATGATATTAACTCCTGTGCATTGTCCTATGGTGTTATAATTTTTGTCAACACTTTTGTGTTGTGTTCACAAAGTGCCTTCTGACATGTGTCCTTCCTGTGTCATTCCTGACGCACGGCCCTATTTTGACGCAAATCCTTATTTAATTCTCTGTTTTATGTATTTGAATTGTATAATGACTCATTGGCTGTAGTTTCCTTCCTTTGTTGCTTCCATGTAGAGATCTAATTTGATCAGATGTGAGCTTATGCCATGCTGGTTATAAAAATACAATATGTTATTTTAAAATCAGAGTGATTGCTGTGGGTGGTTGGCGGGTGCTCTGGTGTGGTTTGCTTCTCTTCTTTCCTATAAAGAGCTATCATCCTTCTCTCTCCTCCTCCTTTTTTGTGTTTGTTACTCTCTTGTAACACCTCTAATCTTCGGCACTTATATGACCTCATTGTGTTGCAAGTGCCGTAAAACTTTTACTAAAACTAAAAGAGAGATTGCTCACACTTTTACCTTGGCTTCTATCTCCCATTTTAAGTAATCTTTACCAGCATACTGTCTCTTCACTTCATGCTTTTTTTACTCATATTATATTCTCTCTATGAGTAGTATTAATGTGTTGCTGTTACTCCCTTTTCCAAGTGATAAGTTCTTCATTCAAATTACTACATTAATTGAAGGGTGGCAGTCCCAGAAGAGAAACAGCTATTTCAAAGAGACTGCTGTGTATTATTAATATTATTAATGTTGGAAAGAGATGAGTATGTAGACCATACCCAATATTTTCATAGCTGTCTGCCCTGTACAGTTAGGTTGCCATCACAGACCTGCGACTGTCGAGATCCAATGTGAGAAATTGCGGGATTGACTGTATTCAAGGATAATGTTGCACCCTTTTGTCAGTAATAAGCATCTCAATGACAATGTTTTACACTGGCAACTTTTTTTTTATAAAAGTGGTAATTTATGGTTTTATTTGTATTTGGATCCTGTTCAATATAAGAGTAAGTAATTTAGAAAATGGAGCACTTTCAGTACTTTTAAAGGACCACCTCTCAAAATGAAGACCATCAATAGTGACATGTTGATTGAGGTGTAATTAGTACTAATTTGAAGCTTTGTTTTACCTCCCAATCAAAAGCTTACTCAACTTCACACACGTACGGTACTCCTTTCATTTCTTCAAATCTATCATGTCAGGCCTTGAAGGACATACGAATTGGCTACCTGCAAGGTGATTGATACTATCATTTTCATTTTTCCGTCCACGGCAATTGCCTTGTTGGCATATCCATTTGCCGCAGAGTGAATTGCAGAAGTAAAGTTAATAATATTCCTTTCCGATTGATACAACATCTGTCTCTTCCAAGATTAGGATCAAATAATGTTGCGAGAGTTTGAAGGGTGCCACTCTGGGGTAAGTCCTGTTTTTTTTTCTTTCCCTCTATTGTTTTGGTCTATTTAGCATGCCATTTAGGGTGCGGTGGCAGAGTGGTTAGTGTGCCCGTCTCCAAAGCGGAAAGTCCGGGTTCGAGCCTCGTTTCGGACACAGATTTTTTCGCCCCCTCCTGCCCACCTAGCAGTAATGGGTACCTAACTTCGAGTTGGGGAAGTAAAGGCGGCGTGGAAAAGAACTGGCCACCCTACCACAATATGCTGAAGGCCCAGGAAGTTGTCTCACTAACAAGGCAATCCCCAATGTCCGGATCGAATGCGGGAACAATTTTACTTTACCCACGCACTGAATGAACATTATTGTGACAATGTGCTTCTCTTAACTCACACTAAAACTTGGGGATCAGCCCCTCAATCTTACGAGTGTAACTTCTAGTTTGTTACCAGGCTAGAATGTCTGATTTCACAGTTGATAGGGCTTGTGGCATCGGTTGTCCAGTGGTTAGGCTGTCAGACTCATTATAATGATGAGGTTGTGGGTTCAGGGGATTGAGCCTCAGCTCTGATTTGTCTTAGGGAAAGGCACTTTACATGAATTATCCTCACTTCATCCAGGTGGGACTGGGTACCTGGCCATAGACAAAGACAGATCTTGACTGATTGTTTTTGTTTTAACGCCTGTGAAATGGCAGCTTACACTGTATGCTTCCCAGGAAGTTGAGGTCTTCTTGAGTTGTCGAGGAAAATGTGTGTCACACAGTTGAAACTGAAGGAAAATTGATAATGTACTCAAATACATATAGGCCTACACATATAAATAATATACAAACTTAACATACATACATGCATACATATATTTCTGTTCGCAAGTCTGATATAATTTTTTTGTCTTTGGTTGTACATGAATGTTTGTAATATGGTTAATTGATACTGGCTTTACCTTGTAGAATTGGTTATGGTTAATGTTAAAGTAGTCCTGTTAGTAAACCATTTGATATAATAATTGGTAACATTTGAACTGATTTTCAAAGTAAGTACCTGTTAATTGTTGAGAACCTTCTAATTGTATCACATGTTCGTACAATCAAATTGAAACCAAGCCCAACGTAATGATTTGTGCCATGAATTATTGTGGTATTAAATTTATCTTCTTCTCAAACAAGTTCTTTTTTCGATTGTGTCGTAATAGAATTTCACTACTAGATCTAGAATTTTGTAAAAATTTGATGCGTCCAGTAGTTGTTTTCCTGCGGCCTTTCTGATTTTGCTGAATTTCATCATCATCATCATCATTGCCTATCTCACTCTGCACCAGGGTATATAGCCCACGGACGAACACTCTCCACCTTTCTCTATCCTGGGCTAGGCTCTTGATGTCTTTTCACACTCTGAGTGTATGTTTGTAAATGTACCTGTGTAACTGCCTGAGCAGAGCATGAACGTAGCTCTGCGCTTGACGCTTATTTTGTGGTTAGAGGGCTTATATTTCTGTCCTTTTGCTCAAGGATTAATGCTATTGCTTCCCTTAGTCACCGTTTTATTTGTGCAAATTTGGGAAGGGGTAGGTGCCG